>NC_142525.1:3500000-3525000 GCF_964205215.1 Stylophora pistillata
TCGAAGAGTCACCATTGTTACGATCATCTGACCCATCGGTGGAAATAACAATTTCCTCTCCATTTCTTTCTATCATGTTTATTGCAAAATTATTTGTTATTAAAACTAGCATAACACTCGAAGATAGTTTGTTGAAGCTGTTTTTTAGCCGTCACGTTCCATCCTTCTTTGCTCATTGTCATGATGATTATATTTGAAGATAATGTGATCTCATCTTTTTGTCCCCTTCTATTGACCAATAGGAGTGTCCGCAAGGTTGGCATCGTCATGGGAGTTCCTGTTACCTCATTCACGACACCCCAACAACAAACTGGAGCGATGCTCTCAGGTTTTGTCAAAATCACGATGCACATCTGCCGATCATCAAATCTGCTGATGAGAACGACTTCATCTTTCGCCTGATAATGAGCCATCCGAACGCGAGAAATGGTAGTGCATGGATTGGACTGAACAGAAAAAAGGACAATGAATTTTACTGGATGGACGATACTCCATTGGCGGGCCAGTTCACAGCATGGGCGCAAGGAGAACCAAACTGCCTTAGTGAAAAATGTGCTTTTATATTCACCAAAGGAGATCGTCAAAACCAGTGGCACGACTCTCCTTGCATTTTTCACGGTGCAACTGGGTTTTCAGTCCCAGTGGTTCTGTGCCAGAAAAGTATTTCCTGACTGTTATATTGCTCGAGATTTAACCTCTGCTTATATAATGATTCAGTTATGTTCCGTAAGAATAACTGGGAGTTGAAAGTTTGAACGCCGTTATGAGTTATAGGAATTGCTCTCTTTGTATCATGAGGGCTCTCACATGATTAGGATTTTTAAGTTTCTATTTCATCGTTCATCAATCTTGTGCATCGTTTGCCGGTATTCGACAGAGAAATCACAGCTAACGCGTTTATCAATAGAAACCTGTTTCGCTATAGCTGGAGTTAAATGTCCTTTACATGAACGTTAAATCACAAAATTGATAACTTTATTTAAGGCGAAAATATGAAAAGATATGGCAAAGTTTGTCTTTAGATCAGTCATAAATAACAATATTACTGGAAGAGCATGATTATTAATTTCCGTCACTGTGGATGAAGCAGCACCGGAAAATGACCCAGTTCATGGCCTGCATTTATAGGCACCATATGAGGCATCTCTGACTGAAATATGAGGATAGTCATTTTTCGGTCGATGTGCCACCTCTCACGCGGTCTTGAAAAAAAGTCGCTCCACCTTCTCACATCAGACAAGTACCGAGGTGTCTTTACTTAGAACGTCTAGCTCAAAGCAGAAATTTGCCATACGTCGCTCTGAGATGCCAACTAGATCGACGAGCTAGCTTCTGTAATGAAACAGAATTTTTTGCCAGAAATTATTACAGCGCGCACATATTTCCTGTAATATCAGAGAAGGATGCCAAGATTCAAAACTCTGGTTATATCAGAGAACAACAAAGATATGGCAAAGTTTGTCTTTAGATCAGTCATTAATAATAATATTACTGGAAGAGCATGATTATTAATTTCCGTCACTGTGGATGAAGCAGCACGGGAATATGGCCCAGTTCATGGCCTGCATTTATAGGCACCATATGAGGCATCTCTGACTGAAATATGAGGATAGTCATTTTTCGGTCGATGTGCCACCTCTCACGCGGTCTTGAAAAAAAGTCGCTCCACCTTCTCACATCAGACAAGTACCGAGGTGTCTTTACTTAGAACGTCTAGCTCAAAGCAGAAATTTGCCATACGTCGCTCTGAGATGCCAACTAGATCGACGAGCTAGCTTCTGTAATGAAACAGAATTTTTTGCCAGAAATTATTACAGCGCGCACACATTTCCTGTAATATCAGAGAAGGATGCCAAGATCCAAAACTCTGGTTATATCAGAGAACGACAAAGATATGGCAAAGTTTGTCTTTAGATCAGTCATTAATAACAATATTACTGGAAGAGCCTGATTATTAATTTCCGTCACTGTGGATGAAGCAGCACAGAAAAATGGCCCAGTTCATGGCCTGCATTTATAGGCACCATAGGTGTCATAAAAAAACTTGGCTATGACCGCTGGAGATTGTTTTTGGAGAAAACTCTGTGAGATGACTTGAGTATTGTGAACGGTATGGATTTCTAGTGATTGTGTGTCCGTTTAATCCAATCAAAGATCCCGAACCCACACATTAGTTCAGATATCTTTTATTGGAACATTTTACTTTGTGCAGATCTAACGATAGTTCAACCAAAACATTTAGTGGTGGTTTGTCAAAGGAACATGATAAAAAATGTTCTCTACATATCGCCTATGCAAAGTTATTTTGCAATGGATACTAAACTAACCTAGCCTGGTAACTTTGTTTTCCTAGTTTTTTTGATGACTGAGCTCAGGAAGGAGCAGTCTTTTATTTTATTGGGAAGACTATTTCAAATTCTAGCTGCACAAAAGCAAACGAACGCTGTCCATATGAGTGTTTAACTCGAGGTAGAATTAAGTTTCTGCAACTCTTTCGTGTGTTCCTCGAGTGAACATTATTGAATCTTTGAAATTTTTCAGAGAGATAGCTCGGCAGCATGCCATTCCGTGCCTTAAAAACTATTTGGGCTTTCATTCTAGGTACTTTCTCCTATTCGGCAAGCAGCGCTTTTGATGGAGCATCATGGGTAGTTTTGTTTGCCGCGCGCTTCTGTCGACGGAATATGATATAAGAGAGGGTGGCGTAGCTATCGCCCCAGATGCGCCATAATCCCAGGATCCTTTATTGAATGGACAAAAGTATTATAAAAGGTAAACCTTGCACTTGAAGTTAGGAACTGCCGGCTTCAAACGTTCTAATAGACTTAGCCTCTCACAGATTTTGTTGATCATCACAGTCATGTTCTTGCTCCGGGAGAGGCTGCTGTCAAGATGAAACCCAAGTAACTTGGTGATACTGACAATTTCTAGTTCTTTACTCTATATTGCATAATTAACCGACAGAAATAAAGAATACTAAACTCCTACAAACTCAACTAGTTTGTCAGCATGACTAGGCATCCTACACATTTCTAGAAAGTTATATTTTACAGTAACTAAGCGCTGAGGAAACGAAGAGTCTGAGGAACAAAATTGTTAGCATGCACGCGTCAAACTATGCGCTGGAAGGAATCATTTTACATTATCAGGCAGTGACCTTGAACTACAATTTTATTGCTGGGTCTTCTCTCGTTGAACCAAGATGTACCCCATCGCTTTGATATCCCTTTAAGTAAATACATTACACTTCCGCAGGAGTTGGAATCAATGCGTATAGCTTCCGTACCAATTACAAACCCAATTCTGGAGTCACAAGAACTGTAGTCGTTCTCATTGCTTCCAACGACTCCAATCCGAGCTTTCTTTAGATCTCTATAGCACCTCACATTAAACACATGTAGCCTGACATTGGATTGTAACGATGCCAGTGAGCCAATCAGTTTCATCCACGTGTCAAGGCGCAAAGAGGTCTGGCGACGGTTTCCATTAGTGATTAATGAGTAGAGGGATTTAGCTTGCTGGTTGATAAGTATGAAGTTAACATGTTGTTCGATCTTCATACCGAGGCAGATCTTAGTGAAGGAGGTGTTCCAGTAAGTCGGTAACTTGGTCTCTTATGAGTCAAACCCAGTCTTTCCTCCGTCAACATTGAAGGTTTCCTCGTTGCTCCAGAGATGAGAGTCGTAATGAAACGTTCTCTAATCAATACCAATAGGCAAAAGAGGATCTCATTAATAGACTGAAAACTCCTCATAGGCTGTATTTCCCGGGTGTCTCCTCTAACGTTGTGGTTACAACAATGCTAAAAATCCTGAGCAAAAGCTCCACATAATAATTGTCCGCGGCGAGTGAAATTTTGAGAACATTACCGCTTAACAGTCTTAAGATAATTTGGAGCTAAAATTGTAGCTGTATACCTGTGAGCCGTTCATTTTCATAACCAGTGTCCATTCACCCCTACCGCATGCGCCAAGACTGGTCATGCGACAAAACACAGGAGTCGTCTCAGAACCCAATTGTATCGGATAAGCTTTGTTTTCATTTGCCCTGATATATGGTGAATCATTAAAAGATTAAAAGTCAAATGATATGTATCGGAATGTAAAGGGCAAGTAAATATAATGCAATTTCTTCTGCTCTGAGTTTTGGCGAGGGCATTCTAGGAGGGTTTTGTAAATGTTTCAGAAATCAGAGGAAGCCTATATTACAGGAAAGTTCATTACTTGATTCGTGAATTCCGCATTACATTGCACGCGAAAACCGATATCGCACGAATCGCGAAGCGATGAGTGCGTTATTGGTTTTCAAGTGAAATTGAACGTGGAATTCACGAGTCAGGTAATGGATTTTCCTTGAACGGAATAATTGAATGGAAACAAGTAAAAATAAAACAGCATTACTGATAGTTGTTATGTATACGTAAATAAGAAACAATATCACTTAGCCTCGTTTTCAATTCGCAATTCTACGCTAAATACCTCGCTTCGTTTACCAATCAGAATGCAAGATTTTATTTAATGATGGGATCCTACGGGCAATGTTTTAATAAGGTCGTTTACCCATTGTAGGCGTTATATGAAACAGTGAGTATCGTGATACACTTGTATATCCCATTATTAGAAATAGAAACAGCGTTAGAACTTTCATTGTTACAAAGGTAAGTAGACATATCAAGTCAAATTGTATCTACGTTCGTGGATTTCAAGATCTCGTTTTAAAGTCTCTTCTTTAAAGCAAAATGAGTTAAAAGTTGTCAGTATCGAGAGAATTTCCATCATCTGTTGATATTTGTCATGATGTATTATCTCGGCTACACTTAAAAATAATTACTAGAGATTGAAATTGGCTAAATTTTTACTTAACTGAGAGAAATGTTAAAAAAAAGTCTACAACCATAATGTTCTCCACAGTTTCAACAAACTCCAACAACAAGCAAATCACATTACGTCTTAGTTTGGAAACAATCTTGACATTACCAATTAATCAATTAACGTAGTGAACAAAAACAAACATACTTTCAATTTCCCTTCATAAATTTCTTTGCAACTGATCCCTTAATATAAGGCGACGGAACATTCGATTAAGTGAGGTAAGTTAAACTTCATCAAATATGTATAAAAAATTTTCTGATGGAAACTGTTTAAAATTTTTTGAAAAAGAATCGTAATATTTTCACAGAGGCCAGTACATAACGTTTTGTTTGCTGCCTAAGGAATCGAATACTCTTAGTGCAGCAATCCTGCTAGGCCAATGTTATTCCTTGGTTTGTTTTTGAATAAGATTTCTCATCACCTGTTTTAATTTCACATTTTTCTCCGATCCAAGGGTATTTACAAGCACACGAGAATGTTTGCCTTTTAGTGTCGGGAAGACAGGAACCGCCATTAAGGCAATTAGTTATCTGACAACCCTGCAGGACAAAAAGAAAAACATGATAGACAAAGCGGATGCACTAAATCACGTTGATTTGATGTAGCTTAATTGACCTCCATGCTAATTTAGATCACGCTATTTTGTATCATTGTCGTTGAACAGCACCTTCAATTTGTTTCAACTACAAAACCTCATGTGTTCGTAGCCGAGGCACTAGAAAATGCCAAGATCCAAGGGAGTGCTCTCTCTCTTGATCCAATAACACGATAACATTGAGCTTAAATGACTGGAAATGCTGCTATTTTGCCCTTTAGATTTGCATGTTGAGACATTTGTACTGCTGGCAGCAAATTCGCTGAAAATAAAGTCAAGCGCACATTGTTTTCGAAATTTCGCGTTCATTTGATATATGTAAAGCTAACTTTTGGAAAATTCGTGTCGAGTTTACGTCACGTAAAGTCTTCCCATTGTCAACATGCATCGTTAATTTGCTTTCGCAGGGTAATCCTTAAGGCGGATTTAAAACTAAAATTGAAATTACCTTCAGCATCATCGAGAAAGTAACATCTTGCTAATGAACAAAGTTGATGTTCTCCTTAACAACCGTGAAGTCGTACTTGTTTAGTTCACAAGTGCCGGGTCCTTTGACGTCGTTTTTGGTTGACAACTTGAAGTTGTGGTAGATTACCATTGATTTCTCAGGCATTGCTGATCGCTCGATAACAAACTTGGAAAGTCAAACCGTTCGAAAGAGTATCCAAGAAGCTTCTTATTCTCCCATAGTTTGAATTGGGATGAACGAGACAACATGGAGTCATAGTTAGCTTCGGCAAAGTAAACTGATGAAGTTTGAACGAACAATAATGACAATACTGTATCCCTCCAAGCCATTTGCAACCGAAAAAAGTTAAAGAGATGGAGATTTCGGGTTACAGAGGAAAGAAAGAATCTCTTTCCTCAAGAAACTTGATCTCGACGTTATGTGACAGATATGTGCATAAGCTTTAATTTTTAGTTTCTTTATTCCAAAATTCGCATATGCGGATGACAACATGACAATTTACTGTCAATAAAAGAGACGTTTGTGGCACTGAGGAGGAAAAACTAACGGGAGATTCAAATTTATGGTACATGAATATTCATGGGATCCATCAGCTGCATAAACGCTTAGTTCGCGTTTAAAAGGGAACCTCCACAAAGTACCTCTTGATAGATATTGCAAAAAAAATTGCCTTATCAAGCGATTTGAATTTTTTAATGAACTTTTAAGAATTACGGATTTTGTAACATCTACTCTGACGTGTTCAATAGAGTGAGGATAATCCAAAGAAAATGAAATATTAAGATGTTTAATCACTTTTGGACCTTGACTTTAATTCCTTGTGAACCCAAGAGGGTAAAAAAAATCAAGTAATTTTAAATGGCGGATGATTCTTGTTCTTTAGCTTTGTACTTCCCCTCTTTTATACAACAGTAATATCTAGAGATAAAAATGTCCTTCCATTGCTCTCCAGCACCCCGTGAAAACAACCAGTTTGGAATATGCAGCCCATTTATGAAATTCTTTCAATTTTTGCATAAGACTCTTGGAAGTCGTTTTGCATTAATTCCCCTGGATTCCCATTCTGAGTACGGTAAGATGATTTTGCATACGAACTCAAATTACCTTTCCAGACAGAAAGCTAAAGGATATCACCAATTCAGCTAAGTTTAGCCCCGCTATAGGGCTGATATTGTTTGATAAGGCTAATAATGCAAGACGGCAGATAAGTCTTCATTCGTATATCACTTTTTATGCAGGTGCCTTTGTAGATGGGAACGTTCGGTTGTCTTGGATTAGATATTTATATATTTTAACTTACTTTGATGGTAAGAGCTATTGAAATGACCGAAAGTCTACGTACTTGACATTACACAGAGCAACGTGGTTACGCAGAGACAAAAAAGTTGTGTTTTTTACGTTCTTTGTCCATGAAAAGTGTAGCAACCTGAGGATGCTTTCCAACATTAAACCGCCGCGCGTCTCTCAAATCCGGTTGACTTCTATCTAAAGTTTTATAATTATGTTTTCAAGTGCAGAATTGAAATTGTTTGAACAGAGAAACTGAAATTAAATTTGATCGAGGGACGTCTCAGTACCATGCAATCTCTCACGTAATGTTATGACAGAATTTTCGATTGAGATAACATATCTCTTTCATCTGTAACCTTAAATCACCATCTTCGCGGATAACTCACTTTGGTGGCAAATGGCTTTGAGGAATATAATATTGGTAGTACTGTTAGTTCAAACTCCATCAGTCTCCGTGGTTGCCAACGCTAACCACGACTCAAAGCTGTCTAGTTCATCACAATTTAAGCTATGGGAGAATAAACAGCTGCTGGGATACTCTTTCAAACGATTTGACTCTCCAAGTTTAATATTGTGCAATCAGCAATGCTCGAGAAACCAAAGGTGAGCTTCCACGAACTTCAAGTTGTCCTCCAAGAAGGATGGTCAGGGAACTTGTGAACTGAACAATCACGAGATGTTCGTTGCTGACGGAAACATCAACTTTGGTGACCGGGACGGCGTTACTTTTTCAGTACGACTGCTGGTAATCTCAGTGCTGCATAATGATATCTGAACTTAAATTTACAAATTGTGCCACTTTATTTTAATTTTTAACAGATGTTGTATTATAGTAACTTTTTTTTTGGAAACGTTTATTTTGAACTAACTTAGAAAAGAAAATGAATCTCTAATAGACCTGATAATTCTCGGTCTTTTTTGGGTTTCAATTTTTTTTTCTTAATTGACGATTAAAGAAACACTCTTTTATTTCCCTTCAGCTCTCTAGCAAATTTGATTGTTTGAATTTGCAGCAACTGAGCGAAAGAGTTTTATCTTTGCATGTGATCCGACGAGGCCATCGTGAGTTTATATCATTTGATAAACATTCTGAACATGGTAAATTGTTTTTCATAAGGGGTCAGAGTAACTTTTCGCGCAGAAAGTCAAAGATTTTACCAACTTAGTTTAATTTACCCCGTTGTTTCGCTTATTTTTTAAGTGGCAGGCGGTTCTTCACTAATATTCCACTATTGCAGGTGGTTTTATGGAGAAGAAGATTTTGTTCTCTTTGAATGTACATTTCTTGGTTTTAAATTAAGTGACACCAATTTTGACACAAAATTTATTTATCTTACTTTTAAATTAGTGCTAAAAGTAATTCTGATGTTTCGTAAGAAATTCTAAGAGTTCGTGCTAAGCTTTGAAGCTAAGCTTTAGTCATTTCTTGTAGGAGGATTGGTCTATATTTCAATCATAACTTAAGTCGACTCGGTTACAAAACCTTGTTATAACTTTACTTTTTTTCTTTTTCATGATTTTCTTTATTTCTCTCATTTTCTCCTTAATGCTTCTGGTTCCAAAGGATTGTCCCCAAGGTTGGGTTCTCTTTGGAAGCTTGTGCTATCTCCTTTTTGACACCCCAACTTCGGAATGGAACGATGCACAGAGTCTTTGTCAGACTCATGGGGCGCACCTGCCCATTATGAGATCTGCAGATGAAAAC
Source organism: Stylophora pistillata (assembly GCF_964205215.1). Taxonomy (NCBI): domain Eukaryota; kingdom Metazoa; phylum Cnidaria; class Anthozoa; order Scleractinia; family Pocilloporidae; genus Stylophora; species Stylophora pistillata. Next base: position 3,508,931 of record NC_142525.1, read on the forward strand.
AACTTCATGTTAAGTCTGGTTATGAGCCAGCCAAACGGTAAAGTCAGCGGTACATGGCTAGGACTTACTAGGAGAAAACCCATGGGTGACTTCTACTGGGTTGACGATACACCTTTGGCGGGGCAGTTCTCTGCGTGGGCTGACGGAGAACCAAATAAACCACTAGTAGAGAACTGTGCCAACATATTCATGACAGGAGAGCGACAGGGAAAGTGGAATGACTGTTTCTGTTCGAATCCTGCTACCCCGCCCCCGGTGGTTCTTTGCCAGAAGAAACTTTTGTGAGTCACTTTTATTTCCAGAGCATTGACCAGATGAATATATAATTATTGAGGATCTTTTCATCAAAACGCTGACTAATATTCTTTGGCTGCATGATGAATAGCCAAGAAGGTCAGATAGTCGTTGAGCTACATAAACTTTTTTGAAATCTTATTTTAGACAGTAAGTCTGTAGGGACGAGCGGAGGGGTGGGGAGAGCGAAATTAAAAAAAAAACCAGAAAGGATTAACCCCTTAGTGCATCTTAGTTTCTCCTTCCCAAGCCTACACCGATTTTTTTGCTCGCTCGCTTTTTGGTTCTTTTCCTCTTACTGAGAGTTTGGCTGAGGTTATTCTTGTCACTAAGCGGAAAAACAAAAGCTAATTTTTCTACGTGGGTGGGTAGGAATTCTTATTCGTCTTGCATACAGAATGCGACCTGTTAAATATTTTTTTATTTTTAAAAGTAGAAACGGAAATGGTTAATCAGTCCTGTGATTGTGTTTGGTATTATCAACACTTAATTATTTAAAAGAAGAAAAAAATAAGAATTTAATCTATATATTGATGTCATGGGGTAAATTCGTGTTTGATTTCTGATGGTTGGATGCATTACTTAACCGCGTGAATGGCTGAAAGCAATTAAAGTTATCGCATTGAGTCATTTATGTTACTAGTTTGGTTTCTTTGTTTGTTTGTTTTTTGTTATTGCGATCGACGTGAGGAGAAAGCACACTATTCGTGTTGTTTCTCTCTGAATATGTGCAATCTCAGGGTGTGGGCGCTATCTTGAACTAGCTGCCAAATCACCACGATTTCATGCTTGAGCTTTAAATACTGTTGGCTAAGCGAAGTCCTGCAGATTGACTCGCTTCGGTTTGGATACCATGGGAAGACATGCAGATAAATGGCAACCAACATACGAGAAAGTGCGATAAAAGATGATCTTGATCAACTCATGTATTCCTGCAACGATCACCATATTCCCGAGCTCAAATTCCGCGCCACAGGCTCAGAGGTGAATTGAAAAGGATATTAGGAATTTGAGTAGCCAATCGGAGCACGCCTTCAATGCTCACCGCTGTTGTGATATATACTAACATAAATATCAAAACTAAGATCTGAGTTATCTGCCAAAGCCGCTGAGGCGGATATTACATACATAAAGTTTGATAATTGATGATATCAGGCGAAAATCGGATTTAATGCTTGTTTTATTACACATTTCTTTAACAATCTACAAAAGAAGGCGCTTCTATCTGAATTTTAAAAAGTTTCAAAACTCCACACGAACTAGGGACTTGGAAACTAGAGAACTTTGAATGCGAAATCCGCCGCTTATATTGCCTATCATGTGAACTTAGGACGCTATTGAGTGCTGTCGACCAATTGGGATTACATATTAATTCTAATATATAATGATTAAGTCCAGCAGGAACCGAGCCTTACTCTATCCTATCGGGTTAAAAAAAAGATCGCAGATAAACAGTGTACCAAGGTACCAGAGAGATTTTAGCACAGAGAGGCGACCAGTTTTAATTTTTCTAGCTCATAATAGATTCAATGTTTTCACAATGTATTCTCAGTTCAATTTTTGACAGTGATATATATTTATAAAAAGCATTTAGTCTTGAACCGACTTAGAGCCTAAATGATGATCCAGTGCAAGTTTTCGCATGGAATAATCTTGATCCATGGTATCTGATACAAAGATAGCAAACCAGGCAGAGAATTCGTGACCTGTGTAGAGACAGGTGTACAGTCTTAATTATTTTCTTAAGTATTTTTGGTGTCATAAAAAAAGATTAAGTGCTTTTCGATATTGGACCTATGCAAGAAACACAGCCAAATGCAGTACTAAAACCGCTTGCTCATAGCTTTGCGCTTGCCCTTAACATGGTTAATGTCCGTTATTGTCCTTAATTATGATGTACACAAAACTTTTTATGTCAGTTTTGCTTCAAGTTATTGTGGCGGAAGAATTGGAATTCTCCATCGAGAACTACACAACATATTCTCGTTCATCATACTTTACAACCTTCAAAGATATACAGCTTATCGGATACGTCGTGAATCAGTTTTATTCTGTCAGTTTGTTATCGTGTGGCCAATACTGTCTGAGCAATGCTTGGTGTACTTCAACAAACTTCAAGTTGTCCTCCATAGACAGGGGAAAGGGAACGTGTGAACTGAACAAACATGATTTCTTGATCAACAGCCAAAACAGGAACCTCCGAAACCAAGTGGGAGTTACATTTTCGCACTTACTTAAGGTAAATAAAATAAGTATATCAATGACAGCCAGTTAAGTATAGCCCGGGATAACTCTTTGGGCCAGTTATTGACTCGAACTCCAAGCCAAACCACGGTTTTGCGCAAGCAATGGGACTTATGTATTCTCAGTATGAGCCTCGAGGTTTGTGTTTATTAAATAATTCGGTCCTTCCGCTGTTAGGTATTCGTCTCTGTTGCTTTGGTAAGCCAAATATAATCATTACAGTCACGATAAGATGTGTCGACAGCCTTACTCCTGTGTAGCATTACAATTGTAAAATAACCGCATATTCCCCTTTGGAATCATGTCGTTTCCGAGAGCAGTATATCTGCTTATTGAATTACAACCGAACCAAGTAAGGTAGTTCATATCGTAATACGACTGGAGATTTCTTACAAACATCTGCATCTTTCTTCTTTTTTTTTTTTTTTTTTTTTTTTTTTTTTTTTGTGCGTTTGAAGCTATTGCAAGCAATTTACAGTTTTGTTCTAAATTTCGAGCGCGAAAATTTTATTTACTTGGTACAGCAATTTTAACTTCCCCAAATGGGTTCGTGTTTCACCTGTGGGGTGCTTTAAGCTCATCATTCATAATTAGTGAACTAAAATATCACCACAAGAGTCAGCTAGGAAGCAATTACTATATAAGCCCCTGCAAATGATTATGAACCAATTAATAAATGGTAAACACCACAGCGTACACTATTGAGTTATGGATGCACGCGGGAGGTTTGCTAAGCACTCAAGAAGCTAGAGTCGCTCTCGGCTATCGCCTCGAGCGACTCTTACGCTTCTTTCGTGCTTAGCAACCTCCCGCGTGCATCCATAACTCAATAGTGTACGCTGTGGTGTTTACCATTTGTTTTATAACATAACATTAACACATTGTAGCTAAAGAGTTCCCTTTTATTTAGCAAATCTTACGTGACCAGAAAAAACAAGCGCGCGCGGAAAAATAGTCTTTGCATTTGCTCACGTCAGCAGCGTACGCCCATGGGCAAATGGGGGACGCTAAATTGACCAATCAGAGCGCGCGCTTTACTTTGGTTATGTTATAAATACAAATGTAGTAGCCTGCGGGTAACTGCCTTCAACCCTTAAAAATTGAAATTAACATGCCTTAATTAATAGGCAGCTGTCCTAAGAAATCCTTCGTTTGCGGTGATTATGTCTAAAACTTTTATAAACGAGAGGTTGTTTACGCTCATTTGATGGAGTCGAGGTCCATCTATTTCTATGTTTGGGTATGATTTGGGTTTGGGAGATATTTCTCACATAGGCATATAACCTCTTGTACACGCATTTCATTTGTTCGTTGAGTCAAACTATTGCATTCATCAAGCGGATAACATCACCACAGGCGGCCCAAGCGAACTGTGTGTAATTTTAGGATCTAAAGATCATTAACGTGAATACCCGACTAACAGATTAAGATCGAATTTTAAGCGTAAGCTTGGGCCGTGAAAAAAGGAAAAACTCTAAAGAAATTAAGTCTCCATACCTTTTTTCCGTAGCTGTTTTGTCGCCAAAGGTCCTTTTAACGCTGTTTTGGCGACCTTCTTTGTAACGCGTGTGGTGCCATCAGTCAACTGTTCATAGTGTTTTTTTATATACCGTTCACTGGTAGTACCACACGCTTTACAAAGAAAGTCGCCAAAGCAGCGTTAAAAGGACCGTAAAAGACGTACGTTATATTTATCGCTTTTATTATCTTTTTTAATTTTTATAACTCTTGTTTTTTTCTTATATTTCAAAGGGCTGTTTGATTACCGGTTCAGACACGAAGAAAAACACTTTCACATGTTCTTGCCAAATGCCATGGATGGGAGAAAAATGTGAGATTATGCTTCCCGCAGCAAATGGATATGAGTTTTCAGGTAGGGCATGTCTCCATGAGCCCTTTTTTTTTTATTTTTTAGCAAAGAGTGCTGAAAATAAGCTTGAACCAGGCTTGTCTGTGATTGCCTACAAAGTTGAGGTTAACTTCAAGAATGAGCAGGCTCAGCTTTTCTAACAAAGAATTGCCTAAACTCACTCAAGGCTATACTGAAAAATCATCAGAAAAATAGTTCCAAAAAGAGAATAATTTCACAGGAAATGGGTTGCCCTTTGCGGTGATTCAACCCGAGATTGAGAAGTCACCCGAGGTTGCATGAAAAGGCCAGTGTGTCACGTGTGTTTTTGGGTAAAATTTTGCTCATTTTGCTGATTCATATATTTTAATGCAGTAAATGGTTTGAACCCGGGGGTAACATGTGAAGGTGTAGTCTGATCGTCCGGGTGAGTGTAGTCCTGAGAAGGACTGTTGTCGGTGGCAGTGACTGACGTTTCGACAACCTGTGCGGAAGTCATCATCAGAGTCAAGTGAATGACACAACAATCATTCACTTGACTCTGATGATGACTTCCGCACAGGTTGTCGAAACGTCAGTCACTGCCACCGACAACAGTCCTTCTCAGGACTACACTCACCCGGACGATCAGACTACACCTTCTCATATATTTTAACATGCCGTAATATCGTCTTCCTAATAAACTTTATTGTAACCTCACAATTATACCTTTCCGGAAAGCGTGGAGTTGGCAAAAGTGGTAGTTCATAGATTTCCGGTCAAATCCTTACCACTTCATAGATCATCTTATTCCGAAAACACTTGAAAGGGCTTACAGAAACTGTCGTCCGCTCATTTCGTTTTATCAATACTCAAAATTTGTTTGTTTGAGGCATTAATTAGCCCTGAGACGTTCAAAGCAGAATCTCTGTATGAACGAGTGAATCGCAGCGGTTACTGAGTCAATCGTCTAACCTGTAATCTCATTTTTTGTCGAACAGGTAATTGTCCTGAGGGTTCTGGAGCAGTTTTTGAAAGCTCGTGTTTCTTCATAATCGATATCCCAACTTCATCTTGGAACTATGCTCGCTGGACTTGTCAAAATTATGGAGCAGAGCTGGCCGTCATAAAATCCGTGAACGAGAATAATATCATACTAAACCTGGTTACGAATCAGCCAAAAGTGCAAGCGTTAGGCGTGTGGATTGGACTGTCCAGAGATGTTTTTCGAGATTATGCGTTCTATTGGGTCGATAATACTCCCCTGGGAATTTACTCTGCATGGGCTGGGTCGCAGCCAAGCAGCATCCGAGAAGAATGTGTCCACACGTTTACTGAAGGGCAGGAAAATGGAAAGTGGAACGACAATTATTGTAGTTTGAGCAGGAGGGAGCCACCATATAAATATCCTTTAATTCTTTGCCAAAAGGGTATTCCAAAGTAGCCCGTGAGTGGCTCTTACTCTTTCAGTGCCTTCACTTTGATATACACACCCCAACTGCCTTCATTTTGAAAGAAACCATTTTATTTATATTCTATGCTTGAAAGAAACTTTAATTTTAACCGTAATTAAAACACCGACCAAATTAGTGGAACATTAAGAGTAATGGAATGGCAGTTATAGCATCAAACATGGACCTTTGTCAGTGAAAATATTAGTTATGAAGAATATAGTAAAATAAGATATTATGAGCTTTTGTCTGCTAAATCTTTATTCGTATGATATTGACAGAATGCTATCTTCGGTAGAACATCTCATGAATGCCCCTAACCGCCATCTTGGAAAAAATCTTCGCCATCGCCTGCGTATCCCAACTTCCCTGCTTTCCTGATCGACGTTAGAACGTCGTTTATCGCGAATCATCCCTTGGACTCGTCAAAAGAATTCGTTTTCAAGCTTGACATGTGTCAGTAATCCGGTTTAAAAATCTCTTCTCAAGAATTGGTCGGTGAAATCGTCGCTACATAACAAACACATTTTTAAGTTATATCTCAACACACTTCAATTGCATCATCTGAATTAGAATAGTTTTCTCATCGTTCTTTGGTTACCTTTTCTATGTCTTCTTGCAAATAGCTCTCAGCCTCTTTCGTTCAGATTATAGTTCTTTCATTTGCGGCAATTTATAACTGAATGTTATCAGAAATTATCCGAAGATTACAGAAAATATTCCATATGAAGACTTCGGCTGTGGTAACGCGGCAGCCGATCACGGAGACGAAACACCTTTATTATCACAGAGTCGATACAAGATAAGGCAATTGCAGCATGTAATAACATATGAATATCTACTCAGAAGGATATTTTTAGTTAGTTTGTTGATAATGGAGTGTAAAAATATCTTGTTGTTCTTCGTCTTTCAAACTACCGCCGTTATTTCAAATTAGGAATATATATCAGATTCTCATTCATCATTTTTTGAAACGCAAGAAAACAAACAGCCTCTAGGATACTCTGTCAAAAGATTTGATTCTCCCATTTAATTTGTTATCGTGCAGTCATGAATGTCTGCGAAATTCGTGGTGTACGTCCACGAACTTCAAGTTAGGCTCCATCATGAAGGAAGGCGAAGGAAAATGAGAACTGGACAAGCACAACGTCATTGTGATTTACGACGACATCCACTTTTCTGAAGAGGAGGGAATAACTTTCTCAGTGCTGCTTATGGTAAAAGAATTTAAGTTGTTATCGTTCATATCACATATCTTTTTAAAATGCATACAAATTATAACAATACGAAAATGCAATGTCTTTGGGAAACATCATCATTTCTAGAATCATTCGTACAATCAATTTTTGTGCTTGCCATTTTCCCCGCAAGATCTCTCGATGTTTCGAATGGATTGTTTCATGCACTTGCATCCGAAAGAATTAAATTCATCATGATCAACAACCCCGGAAAAAACTGTTGAGACATTTCAATGCAATTTTTAATTTCCCGCCATGCAACAATCGTTTCCAAAAGGAACAAACTTGTCCCCCTCTCCACCCCTGGTACAATGTTGTTGGGGGCTTGACAGCTCAAGCATGCGTTTCTTGTGTTACAGCAAACAACATTGCAATAGGGGAGGGGGGAGACAATCTTTGAATTTGCGACGGTGAGCATTTTTGGGTGAGTGCAAAAAACAGGTTTTTTTGTAATGTGTCTCAACAGGTTTTGTCCGAGGATGGAGGTGTTATTTTTTCAATGCTATAAGAAGTAAACAGCTTTTTGAGAAGCAAACAGGCCATTATTACTATGATTTAGTTAACAAATAGAGAAGCCTTGACTGTGCTCTGTTCTTTAGTAAAGCCCGCAGGAAGCAGCTAGAGCACGAAAGGAGTGTAGGGAGAAACACGAGACGTTGTCGAGTGTACTCCCCACTTCTTGAGTGCTCTAGCCGCTTCCTAAGTGCTTTACTACAGAACAGAGCACAGTCAAGGCTTCTCTATTTGTTTTATAATAAAGAATCTGTTAAATTCCCCACACATTACTTGCAATTTTCAAACAAACTTTATTTTCAAAGCGAACAACAGTGTCGTCAGCATGCTCTATACTCTGACAGAGCACGCTTACAATAAGCCAATCAAAATCCTTGTTAGAATGGGCAACCTAATTTGATTGGATGAACAAGACCGAAGCTGTCAAAATGTCAAACCATCAAAAGCTATCACGAAGAATCGCAAATCTTGCTTAATAATTCGAATGCATAAAAGTGTATTTTTTGCGTACAAAAACCAACATCTGTAGTAACATGATTAATGAAATCCGGCCAAATTTTGGTCCGTGAAAACCTGGACGTTATCAACGTGACAATTTGAAAACAACTGCTTAGACCCTGTGGTTGGAACTTGACAAACTGCTGCGCTGTGTTGTTCTGTGAATAAACAACGGTCGAATTTACAGTAGCGTGAGGATTTTTTGAACTGGTGGCTGCATCAGAGGAACTTGGCTGCGATGGTCTTCTATTCACTGCACCAGAGAGGATATCTGAACAAGCCCTTAGGTGTCCACTGGATGGACGAGTGTTGTAATTCCTCAGGCTAGCTTCATTGCGATGACGAGAGATAGCCATTATGTGCCGCGATGGAACTTGCGCGTTGGACCACAGCGTGATTGCAGTGGCTCTGACACTATGGTTAGTGTAGATTCTCGAAAGAGACGCTAGTTTAGAAATTTCTTTCATTATTCCTTCAATTTTGTTGACCCCCAGAGGCTAGTTGTCGTACAAAACTTTAACTTAAGATTTCACGGCTCGCGTTGGGTACTGAAAAAGTGCTTCGCAGGCAGGATTTAACTTCTGGATAGGCCAAGCTCTTTGTTGCTCATTTCGTGGAGGTTCTTGGCAACTTTTCTTTCACTACACCAGGCTATTAAAAAACGGCAACGAAAAAAAAAACATTTTTATTTGTATTTTGGTGTTCATTTTCTAGACAAAGTTATAGTTTTGATAATAAAAATTAACGGTAAAAAACTACGACGTTTCGAAGTCTGCATGACCTCATTATCAAGTAAAATGTTAAAACTGATGTAGAATTGTAGCTCAGAGATTATATACAACTAAAATGTGATAACTTCATTAGAATAATGAGCGTTATAGTTGTTGGTTAGAAACGTGTGTGTGCTAGCCAGTTTTAAAATCGTCCACTTTCTTTGATTGTTTGTTTTTTTTTTGGCACGAAAGTTTAGCAAATGTGTGTCCACTCTATTCGAGGTTTTCATATGGTATTTATTATATTTTTGCAACGAAAAAACCCACCTTCAAAAACTCGGATAGCCCATATGGCGGATTGTTTGGTTTTCTTTGTTTCTGCTCGTACAATTATCTCGTCTATTGCAGTACTTGACATGTTTTCAAATCTTTGCCTGTTTAAATTGCCGCCGCGCTCATTGTTTTCGTAATTAACTTTGTTGGAAACCTCACTTTCAGTTAAAGGGTAGGTCGTATTGTCATTGACAGTATCCTCTATATCGATCGAAGCTAACAGCTCGTTTACTCTTTCGTCTTCTAGGTCGTCGAGGACTTCAGGGTCCAATAAAAATCCAAGAGAAAAATTCGGCATTTGGTCCGCCATGTTACAGATTGGCAGATGGCATGACAGCTTCAACTCCATGTTCTATACTCTGATAGAGCACGCACTTTCAACCAATGACAGCACGCGTTATATCTGAACTTTATTATAAGAAAATATAGATTAGAGTCCGTTCAAAATTTGACCTTAAAAATAGGTGGGAAATTTTTCGGATTTTGGTATGTTAAAGCTTTTTCTTCTCTCTTTATTTTTCAGAGCGGTATATTTCTGCAGTCCTCAATTTTGTTAAAATTCAATTTCGCTTGCAACCTTTTTAAAGACATGCACTTCAAATAGACCACGTCATTAACACCTCTTTCGCATCCTTTTACAAGTTCTTTAAGTGGAATCATGTTATACTTTATTATTGTAATAATTCCATTAGCTTTTTAAGATAAGAAATACAACATGAAGCTTGGGTTAACTTCCTTCTCAAATATTTATCATCTAATATTCTTTTTAAAGTGAAAAAGTTATGTCGTCTGGAGATTTTATCGAAAGCTTGATTTTCTCGGCAACAAAGTGACTTGTGGATTATAGCGTACGGTTCTCATGTTTACCTTCTAATACAAATTTCACCCAAAGGTGTTAAATGTAAGAATATTTTTTTTTTAATTTCTACAGGAGAACATTTGCTGATAAATACAAGGTGCCTCGTGATCAAACTCTGGGAAACGACAACAAAGATACCATGTTGGACTTTCCTCAGGGGGGATAAACGTAATTGTTATATTTATGTGACCTCTATCATGATTATTAAGCTTACATAATTTTGTTATGCTTTTGCTCAAACAGAGTATATTATCTGTTGTTATTTTTCCGTTCGTTCCATTAGTTCCTTCGCCTTTCTGCGAATATTGAATTCACGAATTTGTTATGCAGGAATGTTTGTTTGTTACCAAACAACGCGGTGTCAAATGAATGTGAATAATGTATAATTTGGACAAAGTAGCGCCGTGCATACAACAAAAGTGTGACGATTCAGTGTTGTGTACACAGAAAAATGATGTTGCAAAAGAAATAAAGTATGCAAAGGAATTCAGATCTCATGATGCGGTGTTTGTTAATCGTTGTGATATTAACAGTGTGATTCAATAATTGAGGAATATCAGTACAGTATGTCTACAGAAAGGGCTTTTGAATCACTCTTGTCACAAAATTACTCTTCATTTATTTTGACAATACTATGTAAATGGTGTCAGTATCTATCATGCTGATAATGGGGGTTATGAGATATTTGATTCTCATGCAAGAGACGAGTATGGCGGAAGCCATCCCTCAGGAACATGTGTGCTATTAGAAGTACCATCTGCTCAGGGCTTAGCACAGTATTTCCAGACTATACACTCCCTCAGTGACAATTATGAACTCAGAGGAGTGCAGCTAAGTACATATGAAATAACTGCAGCGAACAGTTTGAGAGAAGAACGCATTTTCTCTCGAAAAAAATGCTCTGCTGTAGGGCTTTATGCAATGTGTTACTAAGTAACAAAGTCTTGTAGTTATTAGAATTCCAGAACCCTATGTTGCATAGCTGACTTAGGAAATAAATTATGTCATAACATGGGCATCAACAGGCATCTAAAAGAAGAAGATTTATACACGAGTCTTAATATTTGTGGAGTTCAGATATCAGTCCAAATTAAAGCTCAAAGCTATGGGATGTTGTCCAGTGGTTTAAACTATAAGAAAAAAGTTCGAAAACTTAATGTTCAACAACTGCAGTGGAAATACAGGGTTTTTAAAGGGGCTTGCAAGTTAATTTTCAACAACTACAGTGGAAATACAGGGTTTTTAAAGGGCCTTGCAAGTTACTGTTAGGTATTACTTGTATTTTTCAACAGTCAGAGCAAAGTACATGTTCTCCTTATTGACCTATGAAGATACTTGTGAACTTGCAATACAACAAATGAAAGTAAGTGGTAAACCATTATTAGAACAAGCTATATCTAACATTAATATTGTTACAAAGAAACTTAAAACAGGTATTGTTCACTATGAAATACAGTTTTTGTCTTGCACATCTAACATGGACCTTCATCAAATCAGACACATGCAAAAGCACAGACGAAAATATAATTATGATAATTTGGAACCCGCTCCAAAAATGAAAAGACTGCTACAGATAAATTTTAGAAACAAAAGCAAATCCAAAGTTAGACAACAGCACGAGAGTGAGACAATCTCAACTATTGATATCTGCATTAATTAACTCAAGGAGAAAATCAGGGAAGGTCCTTATTAGGTGTGTGATTACGTACATATCAGGTATATAATTGTACAATCAATTGAGTATAAATAATGATTATTGCTTAATGTATTACTTTTTTATTCCTTTTTCCCTCTTTGTAAATCTTAAATATAGTTAGTCTCCCTCGCAGCCGTTTTTTTTGGATGTCACGCAACGCTCCCCCCAAAAGAACGGCTGCTGACAACCGAACTACATTCCTTTCTCCGAAGTGGCCAATCACAGCTCGGGTTCCATTTTCAGGAACCTTTTCGCGCCAGACTCACCTTTTGAGACTCGTCCAATCAGATATCGTTTTCTCTCGCGATCCTCATGTGGAAAACACAAGACAAATGGTGGTGCTTGAAGGAGCTTTTCGCTAAACGTCGTCAAAGTTCAAAATTTTCGAGCTTAAAGCTCACCAGAAGCTTGCAATTAAAAAAGTTTTAGTCGAGAAAGATGTTTTTGTTAAGTTGCCTACAGGATCCGGGAAATCGTTAATATACCAAACACTCCCGCTCGTGTTTGACCATGTTACCGATGAAAGTGGTCATAATTATTATTGTTGTTGTTGCGTTGTACCAACGTGCGGAAACACTCGATAATTCAGGCCGATTTCTTGTACCGGTGATAAGAAGCCACGAACATAACTAATCGGGTTCGCTCCAGCTAGCAGCGGACTGGCAAATGAAGAAGTACAAGTAGTATAGGAGACGTTGGCCGACCTAAATTGCTGTGTTCTCGAAGCTTCGCCCGGTTTGTTGACGGCAAGCACGCGCTCTTTAACTCCTGATCTCCATCTGTAGGTCGAAGGAAGCGTTTAGCCCTTGGCCTAGATTGAAAGGCGTCTTGTATTTCCTTTTCATTATTGATGTAATTTACTGTTTCTTATATATTCTGACTTTTATAATCTTTAGTAACCTCTTGAAATAGTGCGAATAAAGAGTTTCAGTTCAGTTTTTAGCTTCTTCTACTTTCTCAGTTGCTCGCTGAAACTTTAATAACCGCTCAAACAATCTAGCGTTCGTGTCGTTGGCGTAGCAGTTGACATCTATGTTAAGCGTAGATTCTATAATTTCAACGAAATTGTGAGAAGTTTTCCCAAAAATATATACTCTATCTTTATCAGGGCACAACGATGAACATGTGAAACATTTCGAGCTCTCATTGACAAATTTCTTCAGTGTTTCTCCCAACATACACATTTTCGCGTGAAACCTTACGTCATTCAGATTTTCTGGTATGTGATTGGTCTGTTCAATAGACCGCGACCAAACCGCAAGGACAATGAGAAAGGAATGTAGTTCGGTTGTCAGCAGCCGTTCTTTTGGGGGAGCGTTGCGTGACATCCAAAAAAACGGCTGCGAGGGAGACTAAAATATAGTATGCTAGCTTTTAAAAAATATTTTCCTCGTGAAATCATGTGGTAGTGACCATCTCCAAAGCAACTGCTGCTAAGGTCACTACACACTTCTCCCTTTCCTACAATAGGTAAAACTCTGTTCTCTCTATTTTCTCCTTTTATTTTATCTCACTTGTAGTTAATGATATCAATAGGAAAAATAAAGGTAATAATGATGATGATGAGGTATGCTATGCATACAATGTTTTCAGGATGAAATATACTTCCTTGCATTAAGACCGTTATGATTACAATTTCATAATACATCTTTTTAACACGTGCAACAATTGGCATGTACTTATCACCCTTGGAAGGGGGGACTCCTTAGATAAAAGGGACTTGGGTGCTCATTGTGTATTTTAGGGCAACCTCGTTCCCAGGGCCTTTTCCCTTAGCTAGCTCCCAGTTAAGGGAAAAGGCCCTGGGAACGAGGTTGCTTTTAGAGGTTAAGAAAAAGGTGGGTTTGGTACCTCTTAGGCTGTTCAGCCTCAAAAGGTCCACAGTAGCAGCTTCTGTGATACCTTTTAGGGCATTGCACCAAAAAGATGTAAGAGTGCGTTGTTGTAGAATCGGTGTCTCTCAGTGCTATATATGCACAGTATGGTAAGTACTATATTACTGACCAAAAGAAAATGAATACTATTTAGAACGTTTACTTAGTTAACAAAACAAAGAAAACACTTCATCAGTGCATGTGATAATATGTTGAAAGAATATTTGAAAAGCAGTAAAAGACCTTTTTTAAATGCTAGGTTTTTTCAGTTGGTAGGATATAGTACTGCAATTTTACTTCATTTGAAAACTCACTGGTATATTAATAGCTCAGCATGTGTGTATGTGTTTTTTTTTTCACTAGTAGCCTCGTGAAATTCATCGTGCACAGAAATCAATGACAACAATTTGTAAGTTATCAAGGTTCTATGACGTTCTCTGAGTTGTTTCATTCTTTCAACTGTCAAAACAAAACATTTTATCACGGACTGTAGTCAGGTGTTGATAGACTCAACACCTCTGTGAACATTGGAGACACTGTAACTGAAATATTAAAAGAAAAAGGGGAAATTAGCTAAACTTGTTTCAAATCCCAGCTTTTAGAATTCAGGAGGATAATTTCTTAAAAAAATGAAGTGCTGTGCCGATGAAGAGGGCGGGCTGGGGGGAGGGGTCAAGTTACGAGGTAATTTGGTTTTATCAACTGAGTTGTAGAGATTTTTTAAAGTATACCACTCACAACCCACAATCCCCCTTTTTTCCGCTGACAAAGGGCTAACGTTCAGGACATCAGTTTAGAAACTCTGCGCCCAATTGATATTTAAAAAGTGATATCCTCCAGTTTAGAAACTTTTATTGCGATTCTATGAACGTATTCTTTGACAAAATTTGAGTGCATTTTGATGCTGTAAGCAGAGAAGACTTTAAGATATTGTTCATTAAGTCTTCCTGAATAGTTTGCACCTGTTTTCGACTGAAAGCTGTTCTTAAACGTTTTGCACCGCGCGCTGCATATTTATGATAATTACATAAGCCTACCTACGGCTTAATATTTGAAGCTTGTAAATTCGTTCGTGGACATTATCTATTCCTCGGATCTCACAGTTTTCCTCCAGCTTTGCTATTAGAAGACTGTTCGTTTCTCGGAACAAATGATATTTACACTGAGACGTTTATATATATCCCTACTTATTTTCGCGCCAAATGAAAGGCTGTCCTGATAGAATTATGTATGTACTGATACCCAGAGAACGTTCCATTACGACTCCAACCTCTGGAGCAACAAGGAAATCTCGAGGGAGGGAAGTCTGGGTTCGACTTACAAGAGGCTAAATTACACACTTACTGGAGCACACAATTCACCAAGATTTGTCTTGGTATGAAGATTAACGGCCATGCGCGGTACATAGCTATTGACATGCAGGCGAAGTCTCTCTACTCATTGATCGCCAGCGGTGAATACTATGTAACCTCATTAGGTCGTGACACGTGGAGGTCGGCTGATTGGTTCGAGGGCCTCACCGCAGCCCAATTGTAATAAAGAAGGCTTTAATGTTAAACAAACGCCTGACAACGCCTGTTTCAGGAATTAGTTTTGGCTCTGGAGGACATTGCCACGATGATAACACGTGTGGCAACGAGGCTGCTAAAAATAACGGTGACACACATTTCAAAGCGATGGGATGTATCTTGGTTCAATGATGTCATCGTTGTCATGAAACAGTATTATTGATCAAATTTTGGACATGAGCGTACACAACACTCAATAATATTTCAATCACGTTGACATGACAAACTGATAGAAACTTCTTATCCAGTCACAATATGTGAACACAAAAACAATAGATCGTGCACCATCAGAGAGCTCTAAAAAGATAATCCACAAAAGCGTTGTTTTCCGCTTCGACTTTAGCCTGCAGGCCTATTTCCGCCCGACGAACTGGGGAAGAGTCAGAAAGTCTGGTACATTGTCTGTGGCATACTAATTCTGCTTATGAAGTAGGGTTGGACAAGCCACAGACTTTTTATAAATATTCCCGATTTTTATCCAATTAATCTTGGTCAATACCTTTGCTCTGTCTTATCTTTTGGATGACATAAGAAGGAAATTAGTTTATTCTGAGTTTTTGTACTGATCAGAGCAAGCGCAGTTTCACCAATCTCCCATATAAACTTCTTTTTGTGCTAACTGTTCTCAGAGGGGGCACTACATGTACGCTAGAACCATACGTCGGTAAAATGTGCATGTATTTAACATTACCATCAATATTTACCTTAGTACCAGAAAAGTTCGTTCGGCATTCTATAATTCATGACTTTGTTCCATCAAATAAAAAGGATGATAGCTTTCGTTGGATCTAACTTTTTTCCAACCATGTAAACCACGTTTATGCCAAAATGCGACATGTGTTGTTGCATAGTGCGATGGTACTCATATCTGTCATGAAGAATGATAGACATCTGTTTCATTACAAAGTGCGACAAGTGTTATTTCAAAATGCGATAAGTGTTATTACACAGTGCGACAAGC
>NC_142525.1:3527500-3590000 GCF_964205215.1 Stylophora pistillata
GTCTCTATGCTATAGTCTTCGTTGTAACATTAATCACGTTCTCATTTCGCAACAACATGAATCGCGGCGCGGGCGACTAATTTTTTCCGTATGAATATCCACAATATCTACCAGGATGGATCTATCCTTCGTAAATTCTGTATAAATAACAGGCACCATATCATTAAATTGACATTTTCCTGCTGCTGAATAACCAGAAAAAAGTAGAAAACAATCACTTCGAGAATTCTTCGTGGTAGCATTTCTTAGATCCCCCGTGTCGCGGTTTTGTGGATGTAAATGGCGAGTAAAGGCAGCTTCGCGGGAAATCGCGGGCAATCACAAGGCGCTCGCAGCATGGTGTTGTGTTTTGTCCCAGATTTTGTTCTGATGTGCCACTGTAGCCTTCCGGACAAATTTTTTGTCACTGGCCGATTTCAAGTCGCATTTGTCCAGAACAAATCTGAAATTGCCCTCTAGTGCGACTTGGCCCTAAGTACAGTGTGATAATTGTTGACACAAAGTGTGACATGTGTTATTACAAAGTACGACGAGTCTTTTTGCAAAGTGTGACAAGTGTTATTACTTCACAAAGTGTGGCAAATTTTATTTCAAACTTCAACAAGTGTTATTTCAAAGTACGACAAATGTTATTACCAACTACGGCAAGTGTTATCACAAAGTGTGAGTAGTCTTATTTTTACAAAAAACGCGTGGCATGTTTTTAAAGAAATAGTAATTGCCGAGGCTAGGAAAGGGGTTAGATAACTTGAACTACTTGCAGAATAAGACATCACGTCTCGAGTATCACATTCGACGCAGGTATAGAAACTGTAAAAACAAAATAACAATACTTTAAGAATCTTGAAATATATTTCGCTCTTCGAACCTCGTCAGTCAAAAAAAACCTCATGTAAGATGTATTAAAAAAATGTTTGTATGTTCCCGGACGTCATGTAACATGGGGTAACCTATTTCATGTGGTCTTGCGTCACTATCGTGCGTGGGACGCGGAAACAATTCCACTCGCTCTTCGAGTTCATCAATGAAGGTTCTGGTACTTTGTCTATCCGAACACCCTCAGATATTTGCCTCAGCATGGCGTCGTTGGAGTAAGACCCGGTAACGTTCATCTCGAACTTCTACGTTCTACTGCTGTGTTTCTGTTTACGATGCTTCTACAAGACTGACCGCTCTTCCTTTTTGACTAGTGACTTCATGTGCCCCTTGCCTCTTGTATATACAATCCTTGACGTTTATCTGATATAGATATCGCCACACTCCGCACATTTTATCTCATAAGTCACACTCTGTCGATCACAAGGCTCTCTCCCACCTTTTCTACACACTGAGCAATCCTCTCTTTCACATTTTCGTGATATGAATGGATCGGATCTCTGGAGTGTGAGTGAGTGAATACTTTATTAATGTGTCGAGAGATTTAGCTACCAAGCTAATTGGGGAAACAAAAAAAACAAAAAAAATTTTTCCTATCTACAATAATTTAAAATGATATTCATATGAATATAAACAATAAAATATAAAATCGGACATAAACAGACATAGATATAGATAAACAGACATGGAGTAACTTTGTAATTGCAACACCAGCTTTCTCTACCACCTTTATTTTGAAACTTTGCGGCTTTATTTCTTCCTGGTACCTCCTCTGTAGCTGTGACTTCGGTGTTGCTTGTACAAATATTACCGCTTCGTTTCCGCCCTTCTTGTACCAGTTGTTTCTCTTCATTACCCTCTCTTGCTCTCGTTCTTCCCTCCTCCATTCCTTTGGTCGATGTAATGGTCTTTCGCCCCCTCGATCAGCCTTCTCTCTCACTCTATACGCCTTAAGGGCCGAGTTGACAGCCTCGTATCTGAATTTCTCACTGTACCCCGAGTACTGCATCCTCAAAACCATTTCATTAACATTCTCCACCCGCCTCTCCCATGGCAACAGCTTGCAGCTGGCTACAACTAAGTAGAACTCTCAAGACCTCTTGAGTCAATACTGTCCTCTTAGTATTCCAACTTAAAGCAGATCTTGGTATGTGGATGATATCAACCTAGCAGTACAAGCAGCCCCCCCCCCCCTTCCCCCTTGGGATGAGATACAGAAATGGTGAGACCTACATGGATGAAAGTACCGCTACTGAAGATGAAGGAGTAAGCAACGACGAAAGGACAATGCTCTTGATTAAACAAATAGGAAACGACATCCACCCATCGATACAACTTGAAGTAGATTATCCGTCTGAGCACCAAGACCAAAAGCTACCTATTCGTGACTTAAAGGTGTGGTTAGAAACAAGAGGAAAGAAAATAGGGAATCAAGACGTTGACGTATCGGTGATTATGTACGA
Organism: Stylophora pistillata; assembly: GCF_964205215.1. Classification (NCBI taxonomy): domain Eukaryota; kingdom Metazoa; phylum Cnidaria; class Anthozoa; order Scleractinia; family Pocilloporidae; genus Stylophora; species Stylophora pistillata. The sequence continues at coordinate 3,529,840 of NC_142525.1, forward strand.
GTTCTACTCCAAAGAGATGGCGTCTAAAGCTGTCATTGACGCTAAATGCTTAAAGTGCTGCTATTTTATTTTTACAGTTTCTATACGTGCGTCGAATGTGATACTTGAGACGTGATGTCTTATTCTGCAAGTAGTTCAAGCGTGATGTGTTACGTTATTCTACAAGTAGTTCAAGCGTGATGTGTTATTCTGCAAGTAGTTCATGCGTGGCACGTTATTTCCAGAGAGCGACAGGTATTATCGCAGTGTTACAATTTTTTACAGACAACTATTGTAAGGAAGTGTGACAATTTTCGTACAAAGTGCAACTTTAAAGTTTAGAAGTGGTACAGAACAGACTTCAAAAGTCGCATATTTTCCCACTGTAGCCAAACTCTCGGCACAACGCAGGGATTTCATTTTCGTGTAGTGTAAATGAAAGGTAAGGATTCCAAATGTTCAGTTACACCCTTGCGAAAAGATCTAGGAAATTCCTAGGAAATCCTAAGATTTTCCTAGGAATTTCCTAAGAATATTCCTAGGAAATTCCTAGGAATAAGGTGTGAAATTTCACAGTAAATTGGGACGAAGAATTCAAAGAATTCCTAGAAATTTCCTAGGAAATTCCTAGGAGTGAAAAACTTAAAATTCGAAAAAAATCCTAGGAAATTCCTAGGAATTTCTTAGGATACACATTTCACTTTTGTCTGACCAAGATTAGGTCCCCAAGGAAATTCCTAGGAAACTCCTAGGAATTTCTTAGGAAAATAGGAAAAATAGAATATAGACACTTTAACAACTGCCCCACAAAGTGGAGGTAAGAGCCAAGAGAAGTATGAATGTACGGCTTGTAAACGTGTTCTCTCACGACAACAGACAATGGTAAATCACATGCGCTCTGTGCATCGTTACGTTGGACCGGGTAAGAAAATGTAATGTAATGCTTAAGCTTATATAGCGCATTTCACAATGTCTCAATGCACTTCAAGCTTCAATGATGCTTGTAAGTTTCAAAACCAGTACGAAAAAAACTATAGAATTGATAAGCAATTCTTTTATAAAAATGGCAATTAAGCTTAAGAAATTAGTTTCAAAATCCTCTCTTCCTCAACTGTTCCTTCTGAACCTACAACTATTCTTTTATTCCTCTAGCACTTTTTGAAAAAAAGCATCGCATTGATATTTCTTATTCTCAATGTTTTAGGTCTGATCTGAAAGCAAAGAGTGTCACTGAAATTTTGGAGAAGATTATGCTTCTAAATGGCAATTCCAGAAACCATGTTATGATAAGATTTCCAAACTTTAATGCTGTCTGTGGTTAGATATAAGAAAATATCACTTTTTAAGTCTCAATATGCCAGATTTGAAATTTCCCATCGCTTCAAATAAGACTTCCTTGTTATAATATTTAAGTAAAGATATGTTCTTAAGCTTTTTGTATAAAATATTCTAATCTGGCAAATAAATTGATACTTGATACTATCTATATTGAACTTAAGTTTACTTTAAATGGAAAGTATGTAGAATTCACCATATAATTGGAATAAATCAGGAGACAGTGCAAAATTATGTTGGCTGAATCTTACACATTGTGATAAACCATTTTTCAGGGATGCCTCAGGCTGATATAACTTTGTATTTCAGTGTGGTCAGAGTCGCTGTCCTTGCAGTATAGCATTTTTTATTATATGACTGGAGCACCAAACACATGGATTGAAATCCCACTTGAATTGCATTTGATTTAGTTTTCTGCTTGTATTCTTTACTACAGTAAATTTTTATTTCAATGTATTGTGATATGCAATTGAAGGATAAAAAATTAATGTTTTATTGGAAATTGTATAAACTTCAAGAATATCTGCTTTAAAATTAATGAGTTGTAAATTATAATGCAAAATAAAAAAAATTTGTGGTATATTGCAAGTAGTGACTTTTTGAAACATCTAAAATGGCACTTTTCTTTCAAAAGCTAAACTCACAAGTATAATTCTTAAATATTAAGGTTTTATTTTAAAAAATAATTTTTCCTAGTAACTTCCTAAGAATTTCCCAAGGATCAAGAATCTATTTTTTTTATGTAAATTCTACCTGTAATCATTCCTAGGAATTTCCTAGGAAATTCTTAGGAACCTAGTAATGTTTGTTCACACCTCTAGAGAGCTTAAATGTTTTTAGGAAAATTCCACTGACTCCTAAGAAATTCCTAGGAAATTCCTAGGAATCCTAGAAAGCTAGGAAACCATTTCGCAAGGGCAGAAAGGACTATAAGAGCTAAATAAAAAAAAAACGCAAAACAACAATGAAAATCGCGACTCTGGTTAACTTACTCGTAGATTTAAGCCATGGAATAAATACAATCCCTTTTCTCTCCAGCTCTTCACCACAAATATCAAACTTTATCAAAATGTCGTCTAATTCTCCCTTTTTGCGTTTTAATGTCAACGCCAACCTTTGATAAAGAGAGCTTTTTTTAGAAACGCTTATGCCGTAACTGCGTGATCATGGTCATATTTAACTGTTTCTAACACCGATGATCTTTGTTGCTAAAGTGTAGATGTGAAACATCTTTTTCATTTATTTCGTAATTTTACTTAAAAATTATTTTTACGTGGCTAATACGGAGCCTTACAGTCTCTTCTGCCAATTCTGATTAGTGGAATAAATAAGAAAACGACAGCTTGACTTTACGTGTCAGAAAACGACAGCTGCCCGAACGGTACCGATTATCTCCGAGCAACACTCGCATCATCAAAACATACATTATTCACAAATTTTTATGACTAGTTTGAGCAAAGGTCTTTCGAAAGCACTTTCATTCAAAATACTTGCATCGGCTGCAATGCACAGCAGGAAAGTATTCCACGTTTACTTTGTGTTTTATACAAGCGCTGTCTTCTTCACCGAAGGAAATTCAGAATCGAGTCCTCGTTCATCATATTTCAAAACTCTGACGAATAAGCAGCTTTTGGGTTATGTTGTCAAACGATTCAGATCTCCCAGTCTATTATCTTGTGGTCAGCGATGTCTGATGTCCTCTTGGTGTACATCCACAAACTTCAAGTCGTTTTCCGAGAAGGATGGCAAAGGAACTTGTGAACTGAATGCGCACAACATTTCAGTTTCTAATGAACACATCAACGTTGAGGACAGGGAACAAGTTACTTTTTCAATGCGCCTTAAGGTAACTTAAACTAGTCGTGTCTCAATTAAGAAAAGGAAAAAATTGACCCAATCCAAACTATCTTTCACCGATCAAATTTATCCCATTGCACATCTTTCTTGCACAAAAACCGAAAAAAGCCACCAAGGTTCAAAACCGGCCATTTTAATGATCCTTATCGCCTTTTCAGTCCTCAGGATAAAATCGCAATTTCCTGATAAGAGAAATTAATGCTTTTCAGGTGAACAATATCGATAATCAGGAATCTTTAATCATCGCTGTGTGAGGTCTGATGCCCAAAAGCCTGAGGGTTGGCCCAAAATAATAGTCTCACAAATTTCCTTGTAGAGCCAATTATCACTTCTTCACTAGAACCAAACTCAAGGTCATTTTAAGTGTTTGCTTTATTTTGACGAAAAATTTCGTTTTTGTACGTGATGAGGTTTGCAAGATAAAAAGTAAACAACATTGTGTTCTCTCTTGAAATTAGAGCGTCTAATAAACACAGTATTTTCTTTTCATTTCTACGTCACACAGTTTTCATCTTTGCATGTAAATAATCCTTATTGGGAAAATTTTGATCGGAAGTCCTGTCGGCGACACCTTTTGTTTTTCGTTTTTTATTCTCTTTTCAATATTCTTAGCAAATATTGTTCCTACGGTTGTATGCATATCACGATTGAACTCATTTTCCAAAACAAATGAATTATCTAAGTCGAAGACAGGTGTTTTGAACCAACATGTTTGTTCACGCGTAAGGCCCTTTCGTCTTGAATGGTTTGGCTCCAGCAATCAACTCCTTTTAACGCAGTCATTAAAGTTGATACTGGTAGGAACTTTGATATACACTTTCCGAATTTCAGCTTTCACTCTGAGCATTAACATATGGACAATGGCTTGTAGTTATGGCATGATTGCCTACGGCGGCAACTTTAACAGCCTCAAGAGGCGACAATCAGAAGAGCTGGATCTCCCCCGCACCGCAATGTTTGTTTGAGAGCAAAATCATCAAAGCCTGTCCCAAAAATCATTCTTCAGAAAAGAGCGCTTCAAAAAAAAAAACCCAAAATTAAAAATTATCAAAACTTTGTCCTCAATGTTTGAAATGAAAACAAGTATCCTAGCAGCAAGTTAATTTCAATTCAGCCCCACGCAAGACAATCCTGAGAGCTCATCAATATACATTGCACGGATTTTGATATGACTAAGGCTGTGGGACATTTTAATTATTGAACTGCAACTGCGTAATTAGTTCATCAGGCGGGAAGGGGTGGGGGGGGGGGGGGTTTGTAGGGCCTCTATAGCGGTGCAGCCGCTGCCCTGTGCTGCATGGAGAGTGGGCGGGTATATATTTCTGCTGTCGTACAAAATGAGTTAGTTTCCGGCGTTTTGAATCCTGAACTGGCTAACACTTTAAACAGCTTCGATGTGATGTCTATAGAGACAATAGCAATCCAACAGGCCGAAAATCTTAACCGCATGCGTTGCTATTCATTCACTTCAATATTATTCTTAATATTAATGTTACTCCTAATTTTATTCTGAATCTGTTCGCCGAGATTCCCAGCAGTCGTCTGAAACTGTTTTTACAGTTTTTACAGTTTTTTTTTCCTGAACAGAGTCGGGAATTGAAAGCCTTAGGGTTACTAACTTTCCCAAGCGTTTTGATAATTAAATAGGAACTTTGCGATCCCCAATCGGAGGTAATTGCATCCTCTGATATGGTGTTTAGCCAAATTACGATGATATTTTCTCTTCCAGTATATACTGTCTGTTATTGTGTCCATATCTTTTACAGGGATGTCAATTAGCCTTTTGCCTCAATGGTGGTTCTTGCTTGCATGACAGGGAAAACCAAACTTTCTCGTGTTCCTGCCAAAATCCCTGGACTGGTGAAAGATGTGAAAATAAAATGGGTAATTATGATGTGGACCTCAAAGAAAGGCAAAAGTTTATGAGTTTCACTTTTCACTTTTTTCAATGCGCCGTTCAATAACCTCTCCCACCCTAATGGATTGTCAAGAGAATACTAAGCCGGTAGACAGTGAAAGCATCACCCTTTATAAACAGAGATATGGAAAAAATGACCTCAGCTCATAATGGCACCTAATACATATTCACCTTTCAGCCCCTCAGAGTTACGAGCATCTAATATCTTCTCACACTATCATTGGAAATATTGAGAAAACAGCATGTAGAAGATACATATTGACCTTACGGTGTGAAGGATTAAAGATGCTGAGGTATAACTGAGAGAATTTTGTCTTTAAGTCACGAAATGAATTCCAACTATTTCATCTCCCTTCATCTTCCAGGGAGCTCCACGTGCCAGGAAATTTATCATAATAAATTGTAAGTTACTGGTAGAACATTTTCCACTCACTCTTAAATACAGTCAGTACCGGCTTCTTCCAGCACCAAATGATAAACTCCTGGTCAGTCTGAGTAAAAAGTACCTGTAATTACTTTGTAAATCGACTTTTACAATCCAGAGACGTATAAGTATTTTTGACCACTTCAATTCCTTAGGAAGACAGTAATTCACACTTTCAACCTGTTTTTTTCCTGCGAAATAATTCAAATTGAAAGCTCTAAAAATGATAACACGAGAAAACCATTCTGTGACTAAGGCCTCATCAAGTCAAAAAAAATACAAAATCTATCATTTTAAAGCTCCTTCATAAAAAATAAAAAGCGAGGCAAACGTTCCTACAGTTTTGTACTTTTAGTCATCAAACCACCATCCTTTTGATATACCTCTCACCTATTTTCTTATGACAGTTCTTTTGAGATCTCTGTCGTCATTTCTTCTAGGGCTGGTGGGAATAAGGCCTATTCATTACAAATAAGTTCTGACAAGGTTCCCGTGTACTGTCACATGACAAATCTTGGCGCATGCGGTGGATATGGATGGACGCTGGTTATGAAGATAAATGGCAAGCTGGTATGTATTTATTTGGTTCACCAATTGGGGCTCTTAGGTCTTTTACAAGGTGTCCAGTTAAAACAGCGAACTACTTTAACGATATCCTATTGCTTAAGCAAAAATATTTTGGCATTCCAAGATTTGTTTGCTTTATTTACTCATATTTCATATGCACTTTATCGTTAAGCTTAAAAACGAACAGAAGCCGCAATTTTCTTGCAGCCATATGCTTGTCATTGGTCGGGGTCGATATAGATTTTAGTCCAGTATCGATGTGCTTGAATGCACTTGTAACCATGCATCGTTCTATATTTGAAAATCATCATTCACTCAGGCCTTAGCGAGACCACGGGCAGCCCAAGCATACTGTGTGTGACTTCGGGTGCAAAGTGCATTAACGGTAATAAATAACATATTAAGATCGAATTTCGAGCGTACGTGTGGGCCGTTAAAAAAAGGACAAATTTTACAAAAAAAATAAGAAAAAGTTTAAAAGGATAATAAAAGCGAGGAATAAAACATGAGAAGTCTCCTTACCTTTTTTCCGTAGCCGTTTTGTAGCCAACAGTCGTTTTAACGCTGTTTTGGCGACTTGCTTTGTAAGGCGTGCGGTGTCAACAGTCAACTGTAAAAAAAAAATATATAAAAAAAAATTAAGAGAAACTTAAAAAGGAAAACAAGAGCGACGAATTTATGGTACGAAGTCTCCTTTCCTTTTTTCCGTAGCTTCTTTGTCCTTTACGGTCCTTTTAACGCTGTTTTGGTGACCTTCTTTGCAACGCGTGTGGTGCTACCGGTCAACTGTGTATAATAAAACTCAGGGCTGGAAAAATCAACCGATTCCGAACACCAACCGTCGCCGCTCGAAGGCCGATAAATTCCACAAAAGTCGACCGATCTCCCTCAAATTTGCACCCGCGAGAGAGCTTAGCTATAGCCTACCCGTTCCAACGGCAAAATTATCTAAATTCCGCTGCATCGATCCGAGAGCCGCTCCGTTTCACCACCCATTCTGGCAAAATCGCTTTTTAGGTACGCGTAATCCTTTTGCCCTTACTACGGGATTCAAATATAAAAGCTTGACGACCGCGTCTGTCGAATAAATGACAATCTCCCATGGGAGGGTCGTAGCCTTTGTCCTCTGGCAAAACTATCAGCACTAGGTGACGACCCGGCCCCTGGCGGATTGTCAGTTATTCGACAGACGCGGTCGCCAAGCTTTTATATTTGAATCCCGTCGTAAGGGCAAAAGGATTATATTACGTGTGCCTACAAAGCCATTTTGCCAGAATGGGTGGTAAAACGGAGCGGCTCTCGGATCGATGCAGCGGAATTTAGATAATTTTTCCGCTGGAACGGGTAGGCTATAGCTAAGCGTTCTCGCGGGTGGAAATTTGAGGGAGATCGGTCGACTTTTGTGGAATTTATCGGCCTTCGAGCGGCGACGGTTGGTGTTCGAGACCGGTTGAGGTTTCCAGCCTTGAGTTTTTTATACACAGTTGACCGATAGCACCACACGCGTCGCAAAGAAGGTCGCCAAAACACAGGCAGCCCAAGCTCACTACTAGAAAAGCGGACTTGACTTTTACAGTGTTGCGCAACGTTTTATATTTATAAAGGATTGTATGAGATGTTATGACATGACTCGGGCAGTCAGAGGGCCAATAACCAAAATCAACCAATCAAACTGCTCTATTGCCGGTCAATATTCTCTCAGTATTGAACCGGGCACTGTCCCGAATGGTCCCGAATGATACCGCACTTGTGTCCCTTTGAAATTCAGTCGTATAATAAACCTCTTATTAACCAAGTTTGCTCGGGACCGTACTGGAAGAATATCGGCCCTCGGTCTTTTCTGTACGGACCTCGCTGCGCTCGGTCCGTTCTGTCAAGACCTCGGGCCGATATTCTCCCAGTACGGCCCTCGCGCTTGGTTAATACGATATATTTATCGCTTTACCTTAAAAGAGAGAAAAAATGTCTTGTTTTGAAATAAAATAGACTTACCTTATTACCTTGTTGTTTTCTTTGTTGATTACTAACGTCTCAGGCCATTTTGAAGCATTTTCGGCGAGTTAGCGCTATTTTTGGTGTTCAACTGCTAAAAGAACACAAGGCTGGAAACACATTTTAAAAGTGACCGTCGCCTGAAGCGAATTTCCAATTAGGCTCCTTGAAACGATCGTGGACCCGTTCGCCGATCGCACATTATGTCGGGTAACAAAAATAAGCCCGGCGAGGGTAGCCAGCGGCCTGCAGTCAACAAACAAACCAGTTAGCTACACTGGTCGGGAGGCCGCTGGCTACCCTCACCGGGCTTATTTTTTAGCAGTTGAACACCAAAAAAGCGCTAAATCGCCGAAAACGCTTCAAAATGGCCTGAGACGCTGGTAATCAACAAAGAAAACAACAAGGCAATAAGGTAAGTCCATTTTATTTCCAAACAAGACATTTTTTCTCTCTTTTAAGGCAAACCGACAACATCTCATACAAACCTTTATAAATATAAAACGTTGCGTAACACGGTAAGAGTCACGGCCGCTTTTCTTGTAGTGAGCTTGGGCTGTCTGTGGCCAAAACAGCGTCAATTGGACCATAAAGGACAAAGAAGCTACGGGAAAAAGGAAAGGCGACCTCATATGATATATTCCTTGCTTTTGTTTTCCTTTTTAATTTTTTCTATAAATTTTCCTATTGACTGGTGACACCACAAGCGTTACAAAGCAAGTCTCCAAAACAGCGTTAAAACGACCGCTGGCAACAAAGCGGCTACGGAAAAAAAGGTAAAGAGACGTCGCATGTTTTATTCCTCGCTTTTATTATCCTTTTAAATTTTTTCTTAATTTTTTTTTTCAAATTTGTCCTTTTTTAACGGCCCACACGTGCGCTTGCAATTCCATCTTAATATGTTAATTATTACCGTTAATGCACTTTGCACCCAAAGTCACACACAGTATGCTTGGGCCACCTGTGGCGAGACAAACTTTGTAATAATGAATTCATCTTTTAATGCCATGTCTAGAGAACGTTTCACTATGATAACGAGTTCTGGAGCAATAAAAAAACTTTCAACCTTGAAGGAGGAAAGACTGGGTTTGACTCAAAGGAGACCAAGTTACCGACCTACTGGAACACACCATTCACAAGGATCTGTCTCGGTATGAAAATCGGTGAAAACGACAGCTTTATTGCAATTGACAAGCCGGCTAGCTCACTATATTCACTGATCGCTGATGGTAAATACCGCGCCACCTCATTGGGTCGTAACATGTGGAAGACGCTGATTGGCTCAAGGGCCTCTCTCCAGCGCAATTGCAACAGAGAAGGATTCAACGCGGTGGGTACTAATCGTAGTCATTCGAAAGCAAGAATCGGTTATATTGCCAACCAAGAAAACAATTGTGACTCCTGTGATTCCAGAATTGGTTTTGGTACTGGAGGTTATCACGATGACTCAAACACGTGTGGTAACCAAGCAACAAATAAGCCAGATAACGGGCACAGACATATCAGAGCTATGGGATATATTTTGGTGCAGTAAATTCTTTCCAAGATAAATGGTGATGCGAACAGAAGTGTTACGGTACCATTATCGAAATGTAGTTGATAGAGAAGCAGGGAATGGCCGCGAATACGTTTGAAAAACAGGAGGCCAAGCTATCGATGCAGTGAAACATGTTCTTCAACAAGATCTGTCTCGGTGTAGGGAACAATCAATATTCCATGCGTGCTGTTCCTAAAAAGTAGGAGAGCTATTTTAAAAAAGTTGCAACGATCGCTGCAGGTTGATACTGTGACATCTCTCAGGGGTCGTAACACGGTAAAAGGATGTGACGGCCTCACGTGGCTCGAATTCTTTGCAGCCGGACTATGTCATGGAACTATTCAAGGTTACCTACACTGCAATTTGACCAGTCTCGAGAAATTATCAGTCTTCTCTCGAATTTTTCTCTTGTGATTTCAAGAGTTCCTCTTGTTCCGCCGGAAGGATATTAAAATGATTCCAAGCGACAAACCAAGTAATAACTTTGAAACATGATGGCTCTCTGTAAACAATGATCGCTGATGGGGAAAATCACGTCACTTCACTCAGCTATGGAACGTGGAAGAAGCTGATGAGCACAAAGGCTTCATGAATAATCAGTTTTAATGAGTGTTTCGCGATTTATTTGTTTCGATCGGCCTAACGTCGGAAAAGGAACTGTTGCTAACCACCAAAAGAGTAATAAGCAGATTTGGAGCATGTAAAAATGAATAGATAGATTTTAATTTTTGTAGTAATCTTAACTCCTTCACATCCACAAATCTTAACATTATTTGCTAACAGCGAGACTTTTAAAAATCTTTCGTTGTTTTAATCGTTATCGTTGTAATTATAGTTATCTTTATCGCACCTTTATCGTGCGGCAGACATTCTCTCCTTGATGATTATAAAACCGAAGCCTGAGCTTCAGCTCTCAAAGTGGCTGTGATACAATTTCTTGCAGTTGATACCTAAACTGCTGCTGCTCTTGGAATCATGCAAAAACTTCTAGTTTCATTTGGTCCATTCAATATTTTGGGGTGAGTTTTCAGATATCGATAGGAAGTAACTATCAAGAGATTATTTATGATAAAATGATATCAGTAGTTATTTATCCCAATAAACGTAAGATTACTGACTTTTTGACTCGCAGGAATGGGGAGAGGAGGAATGGGGAGAGGGAGCTAAAACAGTCTGTATCCCGCTTTCAGAGTTCGTTAAATGCAAACCTGCTAAAGAAAAAAAAGAAAGAAAGTGAATGTACGAGCATTCCACACTTTTTCAGATATGTTGTGGTTTGCGAGACAAGCCCAGCGGTCAGGTATTCAAGCAAGGTCAAACTCAAACTGCTGTTTTAAGCAAGCAGGGGGCCACAGGTATTCTCGGTATGAGGGTTGATTTAATCAAATAAATACCCTTCCACTTATGATTAGCGTTCGGCCCTCTTACCACTGTTACAAAAATATATGTTCAGAAAAAAAGTTCGGCTAGATTGAAGATGGCTCAGAACGCGGTTTTGTTAAACAACGACTGAGCTCTGTTTAAATAACCAGCCCTATCTTTAGCTTAGCTTTGTTTCAACTACGGCACCATATGTCAAACGTAAATCAGATAGGCTGTACAAGTGGTCGCTGGAAAACGCCAGCGACACGAAGACTGCCGAGCACGCCTCGAGCATCTCCGATCTCACGATTGTAAATGAACCCTGTCAGTCACGTGCTTGTCATCGTCTAAACCTTTATTAAAGAAGTAATCACTTCATAATATATTGGGGAGTGTTAAATGTTTCAGGGACACTTTTTTTCGTAAAGGTTAGAGCTGGCTTCCTTTCCAATGGGGTTTCACAACATATTGTCCTTTTTCCTATTTCAAAAATCCACCAGGTTCATCGCCAAAGGAACCTCCAGCTTAGATTCTCGTTCATCATATTTCAAAATACAGGAAAATAAGCAACTCATTGGATTTGTTGTCGGGAAGTCTTACTCTCCCACTCTGTTATCGTGTAGTCGACAAAGTCTTAGCAATCTGTGGTGTACGTCGATAAACTTCAAGTTTTCCTTAGACGGACGATGAAATCGAAGGAAATTGTGAACCCAACAAGCATGACATCTCCGTTGTAAACGAAAACATTTACTTTAATGACCGCGATGGAGTCATTTTCTCATTTCTCTTTAGGGTAATTAATGTTTTATTGCATTCATTAGTTAAAAGCGTTATACAGAATTTTTATCTATCGCTGACTGAATTCAAACCAGTCATTTGATTATCATATTACATTAACAAAAAAAACCTTCACTGTAAGTGTAAGCGAAAGCGAAAAACGTAACTCGGTTGAGGCCTTACCCGTAAAAATCAAACATCAACTCCGCAGTAATCTTCAGGTAATCAAACTTAGATACTATATGAATGTAGAATTCAAAAATAACTTAAAAGATATCTTGCCCCAAGTCACTTTGTGAGCCAACTTTCATCTTTTCGTGATTATTCTGAATTTTCAGACCATAACTTCTTCGCGAAAAATCGTACTGAGATTGAATAACTCCATTAGACTGTTTTGAATCCATTCCTTAATAGTTTCCGGCGTTATCCACTTTATCCTTTTTGAGACGGATAAATTAATATGGTTATTGTGCTAGAATCTGCCATTAATTCACTCCTTGTGGCGTAAGTTCTCGTGAAAGCTCAGTGAGGCATAATGGCGCATGAAATTTGCAATTTCACGAATTTAAATGGCTTCCAACCTGATTTCTCTTTGTATGTTTGTCTCACTTTCAAAGACATCTGGTTGCGTACGTGCTTTGGATTAAAGTATAACAAATAAACAATGTGGAGCTTTTCTATTGAAATTGGATAATTAAATTAAAAGAATATTTCTCTTTCACATATCATGAGTGACAAAGCTTTCATCTTTTTGTGTAAAGAGGCTCCCTCCATCATTAGTTTTGAAAATTTCCCGGCAGATTTAGCCATCCTGTCGGAAAGAGAAATTTTTAAAATGTTTATACTCCTCAGCTTTTTTGTTTCAGTTTCTTAAAAAAAAGAATTTCTGTACTTTTATTTTACGGAAAAATTAAGACTCCCTTTCAAAGTAAATGAACTTGACTTTACTTGTCGACAGCTGTTCAGAGCTTATGTTAGTATGTTATTTGCCTTTCTTTTTCAGTTTCTTAAAAAAAAGGATTTCTCAGCCAGTATAACCTGAAAGTATTTAAACATCCCCTGTGAAATAAACGGATTTGACTTTACTTGTCGACAGCTGTTTAGAGCTTATGCTAAAGCGATCGATCTAAAACTGTCTGGACATTTACCAACCATTACTGGGTATCTTCTCCACATGCGAATATTAATAGAATCCTTCAGACTTCTTGATTACGACTGAGTCTCTTTACTCGTAAGAGTTATACTACTTTTGGTAACTTCGAATTCGGAATCTCATTCAGTTTTCCAAGGGAAGATATTTCAACAATCCCAAGTATTTTTTTTTTCTAAATCAGTGAAGTTGTCATCCTATTCCGGCTGACTTCTCCTGGTGATGGACTTAAAGAGCTGTCATGTTGATAATTTTGTTCCAGACGACAGATCTTGTATCCATATATGAAAATCGAGGAAACATGAGAAGCAGCTTAAACACAGTTTGTAGATAAAATGTGGAAACTTCACCTGAAATCTTACGTTATCGTGATCGGGAGAGACCCCTCTCTTAACTTGCATATCAACACTTTAGCAATTTCTAACAAAGACTCGGAATTCTTAAAATGCAAGCGTAGGCAAGGCTAAAAAAAGCATATCAGTGGAGATTTTAAACACCAATTAGGACACAGATTGCCTCAAACCCGAGAGTATCTCTCTAGTTTTCATCCACCGACATCTTCAAAACAACTCAATATATAATTGTGTTTACAAAACTTATTTGGATAATTCTGAAAATTAACAAAGCCATCTCTTAGACCGTTAAGCTTCGTTTGCTTATCTTCTACATGTTCTCCATAAGTTATGGCGACGCAAAAAAGGAGAATTGGAAAACAACCAAACCATTTTGAAACATGTGTCTGAAACCCTTTTTCACGGGCTATAAGTAAACGAAACTTTTTTTCTCAAACGTTAGTCGAGAAGATCGCTCTTAGCGAGAGCGGCACTTAATTCCATAAACCTCACGTTTTTCTCCCAGCCAACAACGCCAACTTTTTTGTTAACAAAAGTATCAATATGTAAAGTACACGAAAAGACACATTTTAGCCTAAAAAGACCGTTTGTAAAATGGCGTCGTCAAAAAGTGGTATTATTTATAATGAGGCTTTGTGACTGGCTATTGTCGCCCTCTGAACGTTAGCATTCCTCTTATTTATAAAAACTACAATTGTCACAATCCGAAGCTGTTTCCTATCCTAATGCGTTTTAAGAAAATTTTCGATATATCAATCCGCTTGTCATGCCATATTCATGAAGCTTCATGCTTTTTCTCAGTTTTTAACCGGCGCCTTCGAAACCAAAATTATAACAATATAACCTGACAAAAAGGGTTCCAATATTTCCGTTTTTCCCGATCAATTCTGTCGACAAGCCTACAGGGAGTTCTCTTAACGTCTTCTACTAAAAATGGATGGAGCTCCATCCAAAAGATTTAAATATTTACCTGACAACATTAAAAATTAATACATTTTGGTGGAAAGGTTTTCCTTAACAAAGGAAACAGACTTAAATCTACTACACCTTCTTTTAAGACCGAGGATAAGCAATATGCATCATACAATATAATCAATATCAGGTTTATTCCATGTAACAAAAAACATGTAACATTATACATAAAACGTATAATGAACGTCGGGTTACTTCTTCTGGCAAGTTGATTACGTAATCGTTTCTACCGTCTCGTAGAGGATATCACATGCATGCAATAATGTTTTGCTGATCATATTCCAAAATCTTCTGATAAAAATTACTTTTCTTTTTTCAAAAAGATTTAAATTAAAGCTTAGTTCTATCGGTAAAGTAAAAAAACTATAACTCTTAATGAAAAGTAAAACCGCAATATTGAAAACTTCGGTTGCCATGACGACGCTGTTCTTTTCATACGTGGAAGAATTAATGTTACGTTCACTGCACGCACTGAAGATATCAATTTCTGAAGCAGGAGAGATTCTAGCTTCCTGGCTGGCTCCGCCTGCTAACAATCACTATGGCCGTTTGTTACCATTAGCTAAGGATAAAGTATCATCTCTTTCGAGCGACTATGTTGTCTATTTTCTCCAGGGTTGTCATATGACCGGTTGCCTCAATGGTGATACCTGTATTGGCGACATAAAAAGGCAAACTTTCTCGTGTACTTGTCAACAACCTTGGATCGGGGAAAGATGTCATATGATCAGTCTCGGCGCATGCGGTGGGGGTGAATGGACGCTGGTTATGAAAATAAACAGCTCTCAGGTATAAATTTGTTAAACTGTAATGCTCTCAAATCATCACTGGTCACGGACAACCATAGTGCGGAGGCTTCATTCAGCAATGTTTAACAATTATTGGACGAGGTTGAGCAAAATATCGTGATTTGTCCGTGGCGAGCAGATCAGTTATTTGCCGAAGCCGAAGGCGAAGAGTAAAATATCGACTGGACTGGACTATTTTTTGGACCATTTTTGGACCATTTTTTTTACCCTTTTTTGGACCCTTTTTTAGACCATTTTATAATGGGGGAAGCACACTATTGGTGCTCAGAGAGGGGTGGGTGCAGTCAATAAGTACTAAGGGAGGGTGGGAGGTAGAGTGTTATTACTCAGGGAGGGTAGAAGGTGGTTGTAATTGTAAACACTACTGGTTAATGGAGCTTTTACTCGATCGTGCAAATTAGTTTAATCGGTTTTTTGACTGACTTTTTGTATATCAAAATTTTTGCGGTGGGCCGCCGCGTTTCTTCTTTTTGTTTTTTTTTTGTCATGCGAAAGCGAAACTGTCACGTAAACACCGGATTTTCATTTGTATTGAAAATATCGAGTTTACGATCCTCCACTCTTGAGTTGCCAGTCTGGCATAGGTTATGCGTATGCCTTTTGAGGCGACTTGTGCCCCAGCAGTTTTCCTTTGTCTATACAGTATCCAATTACCAGATTTATCTATCCTCCTTTGTCACTGATGTTATCAGACGAGATCACGGAATTTCCGGTCCTTAGCCCTTGACTTAGCCGCATATTGAATTCACAAGCCGCGCATCGCAATTTTACCGTTTATACGTTTACTATATAAAATCATTGTTGGTACAGTCGTACAAAACAACCTTCTCTCGGGTGTTTCGAAAACGCAGACTGCAGACCTCGAAAACACAGCCCTTTAAAACGCAGACCTCGAAAACACAGACCTCGAAAACGCAGACCTCCAAAACACAGACCTCGAAAACGCAGACCTTGAAAACGCAAACCTAGAAAAATTTGTTTTCGAATTTTCGAAGAGAACATTGGTTCACGCGCAGACGTCCAACGTCAAGTGCGGAACAAACCATATATGGCTAATGAAATAGACATTCGCGGTGTACCACATTCCTTGAATGCAAAACTTCAAGTCCCTCGGCGATATCAATCACTGCCTTGAGAAAAAGCGGTAAAAAATGTTGAAAGGCTTCGCCGGCTTGTATGCTACCAAGGCAAAACAATAATTCGAGGAGATCTAAACATGAACATCAAGACCGAATGGCACGAAATCAAAACACTCGTATTCCATCATTATAGCAACCGGTTTAAGACCGATTAAAATAATTTCTACGATCGAGTAAAGCTCCATTAACCAGTAGTGTTTACAATTACAACCACCTCTCACCTCTCCCTGAGTAATAACAGTCGGCCTCTCACCCCTCCCTCAGTACTTATAGACTGCATCGACCCCTCCCTGAGTACTAATGGTGTGCTTTCCCCCCTACAAAATGGTCCAAAAAAAATGGTTCAAAACATGGTCCAGTCCAGTCCAGTCCATAATTTACCCTATGCCGAAGCCGAAGGCGAAGGCAAATAATTAATCTGCGAGCTCCGACACTGACAAATCACGATATTTTACGATAACCGAGTTCAATAATTGTTTTATCATTCCATCACCGAGTTTGTTTTCAATTTTTGGGGGGCAAGCAGCAAGCGCGCACTGCTGCCAGAAATCAAATGTTTTCCTTGTTTGTTTTGGTCGATATAATCTCTGAATACTACGCATGAGCAGAATATTATTTATAGCAAAAACGCAGTTAGACGGTAGTACGCATGAGCAGACCATTACTTGTTGGCAGATTTCTGTAGGTCACGTGGTCGGTTCCCAGCCAATGAAAATGGGGGAAAAAATCCATAGAATGATAATAACATTTATCTGTCAACAACCTATGAGGGGATGCCTAAGTTATACGACCAGTAAAGGCCTTTAAGTCTGTTATTAAAAAATCTCTCTTGTTTATCTACACTGACTAGGGAACTTTTCATTACCATTCTAATCTCTGGAGCAACAGTCAAACCTTCAATATTGACGGAGGAAAGACTGGATTTGACTCACAAGAGACCAAGTTACCGACCTATTGGAACGCATCTTTCGCCAAGATCTGCCTCGGTATGAAGATCGAACAACATATTAACTTCATACTCTTCAACCAGAAAGCTAATTCCCTCTACTCAATAATCGCCGATGCAAACCATCGCACGACGTCATTGGGTCGTGACAACTGGATGAAACTGATTGGCTCACAAGCATCGTTACAGCCCAATTGCAACCAAGAGGGGTTTAATGTGAGGAGCGATAGATCAGGAAGACCGGAAGCTCGCATTGGAATCCTTGGAAACAACGAGAACAACTGCAACACTTGTGACTCTTGAATTGAGTTCGCCACAGGAGGTGTACACGATGGTTCCAACACCTGTGCAGACGAAGCTTAGTATGGTATTATACATATCAAAGCGATGGGATACATTTTGTACAATGAGATAGGAACAAGCAATGGAGATGTGCTTCAAGGTTGCTGCCGAGTTTTGCAGAGTACAACCTTCCTTGTTCCTCAGGGACTTAGTTCCCTGACTCAACACTCGGGGCACAGGACCCTCAGCTCCGTATCGATTGGAGCTGCGAACGAGATTAGTGTAATAAGCCCACGCTCATTCGATGAATTATTCTTTCTTCTTTACAGCTAAAGTTCGCCATCGAAAGAAGTAAATTGTTACTTTTTCAAAAAAAGTATGACGCCACTCTGTTTTTTTTTTTTTTTTTATGTTATTTCCGTAAAATAAAGGTGGAAAACGTCTCGGGCGATATAGGAACCTTCAAAAACTCGAACTAATTGCTGGCTGGCTGGCTGGCTGGCTGGCTGGCTGGCCGACTCACTGAATGAGTAGCTTTAGAAGACTTTTACAGAAAAATTACACTTATATTTACAACCTAGCCGTGTGCATGACCCGGAAGAGTCTTATTAGGAAAGTTATCGTTAGGAAGCGCGCGATCGTTAATTCAACCGGCCATGTTATTGTGCAGTTATTTATTTAAAGATTTGCACACCAATTACAATATACGGGTAGTACAAATAGTAAGACATTATGGCAATAATAATTTAAAAACAGAAAAAACAAATTTTAAAAAACCCTTCCCCGATCCATCAACCAAAACTAAATGATAAGTTAATTGATTAATTAATAATTAACAAGTGCATGCACTATATAAATTTACTCTTCTACATTTGAAACAGGTAATCTTAAATAAACCAACGTCGTCCCCATCAAAAACGTTATAAGGGTGCTTAAAAAATTATTATTTACATTGGCACTTGAATAAACCCAAGTATTCAGCTAACTTTATATCATCAGGGATACTATTCCACATGGTACAAATTCTATTAAAGAAAGTCCCGAAACTGCGAGGTACTATTTCTATTTGTCCTAAGATAAAGTTTAATTAAAGTTTGATTTGGAGTTAGAGTCCACGGTAGGGGGGACGGGGCGGGAAGAGGTACTCCCCTACCCTCATCGTTTTTCCACAGTCGCTCGCCCCTATTAGTTCAAATTTCTTTCTCTCCCCAGCCCTCCGCTTCCGTTAAACTGAATGATGACGGCCGTAATTCTCGCCAAGAAATTACTGAGCACACTTCCGCCAAAATTACGCCTTCTCTGCAGGCTACAAGTTAGAGTTTGAAGACAGTGTCCGCTAATATTCTCCAGGGTTGTCAGATAACCGGTTGCCTCAATGGGGGTTCCTGTATTCGCGACATAAAAAGGCAAACTTTCTCGTGTTCCTGCAAAACTCGTTGGACTGGTGAAAGATGTGAAAATAAAATGGGTAATTATGACGTTAACCACAAACAAAGGCAAAAGTTCATGAGTTCGACTTTTCATCTTTTTTCAATGTGCCATTCAATAACCTCACCCACCCTAAAAGATTGTCAAGTGAATAGTAAGTCGGTGGAGAGTGAAAGCATCACCCTCTGTGAACAGAGATATGGAAAAAGTGAACTTAGCTCGTAATGGCACCTAATACATATTCACCTTTCAACCCCCAAGAGCGACAAGCATCTAATTTCTTCTAACAGTATCGTTGCTGAATCAATCACACAATTCATGGGAATTAAGGAAGTAAGCATCAACAAAAGAATCATTTGATTGTCAATCAAAGTCTCCTTGTCAGTGCCATTTGAAATGTATAAAGAACAGTATGGAGAAGATGCATATTGACCTTGCGGTGTAAAGAGTTAAAGATGCTGAGGTATAACTGAGAGAATTTTGTCTTTGAGTCACGTAAAGAATTCTAACTATTTCATCTCCCTTCATCTTCCAGGGAACTCCACGTGCAAGGAAATATATCATAGTAAATTGTAACTAACTGGTAGAATACTCAGTAATTCAGCTAGACACCGTCAGTATTGGCTTCTTCCAGCATTAAATGATAAAGTCCTAGTCAGTCTGAGTAAAAAGTACCTGTAATTACTATGAAAATCGACTTTTACAATCCAGAGACATAGAAGTAATTTTGGCGACTTTAGTTCTTGAGGAAGACACAGTAATTCACACTTCCAACCTGTTTTTTTTTTTTTCCTGGGAAATAACTCAAACTGAAAGCTCTAAAAATGATAACATGAGAAAACCGTTCTGTGACTAAAGCCTCAAAAAGTCAAAAAAATACAAAATTTATCATTCTAAAGCTTCTTCATTAAAAAATAAAAGGCGAGGCAAACATTCCAACAGTTTTTTACTTTTGCGTCTTCAAACCGTCACCCTCATGCATATACCTCTTACCTCTTTCCTTACGGCAATTCTTTTGAAATCTCTGTCGTCATTTCTTCTAGGGCTGGTGGGAATAAGGCCTATTCATTACAAATAAGTTCTGACAAGGTTTCCGTCTACTGTCACATGACAAGTCTTTGCGCATGCGGTGGATATGGATAGACGCTGGTTATGAAGATGAATGGCTCCCTAGTAGTGTACTTATTTGGTTCACCAATTATGTCTCTTCGGTCTTTTACAAGACGTTCAATTAAAACAGTGAACTGCTGTAAGGATATCCTATTGCTTACGCAAAAATATTTTGACATTCCAAGATTTTGTTTGCTTTATTTACTCATATTTCATAAGCACTTTATCGTTAATTAAGCATAAAAACGAACAGAAGCCGCAATTTTCTTGCAGCCATATGCTTGTCATTGGTTGGGGTCGAGATAAATTACAGCCCGGCCAGTTTCGATGTGCTTGAATGCACTTTTATCCAGGCATCCTTCTACGTTTGAAAATCATGACTCACTCAGGTATTACCGGTAAAAACTTTGTAATCATGAACTAATCTGTTCATGCCATGTCTAGAGAACATTTCACTATGATGACGACCTCTGGAGCAATAAAAAAACTTTCAACCTTGAAGGAGGAAAGACTGGGTTTGACTCAAATGAGACCAAGTTACTGACCTACTGGAACACACCAATCAAAACGATCTGTCTCGGTATGAAAATCGGTGAAAAGGACACCTTTTTTGTAATTGACAAGCCGGCTACCTCACTATATTCTCTTATCACTGATGGTAAATACCGCGTCGTACCACGTGGAAGAGGCTGATTGGCTCACGGGCCTCTCTGCAGCGCGATTTCAACAAAGAAGGTTCAATGCGGTGTGTACTAGTCCTCGTAGTTCGAAAGCAAGAATTGGTTATATTGCCAATCAAGAAAACAATTGTGGCTCCTGTGATTCCAGAATTGGTTTTCGTACTGGAGGTTATCACGATGACTCAAACACGTGTGGTAACGAAGCAACGTATAATCCAGATAACAGGAACAGAGATATCAGAGCTATGGGATGTAGTTTGGTGCAGTAAACTCTTGAAGGATACATGGTGGCGCAGCATAGAGAAGTGCAGCAGTTGCCAGTTTCGAGATGTAGTTGGTAGAGAAGCAGGGAATGGCCTTCAAAATTATGGAGCAGAGCTGGCCGTCATAAAATCCGTGAACGAGAATAATATCATACTAAACCTGGTTACGAATCAGCCAAAAGTGCAAGCGTTAGGCGTGTGGATTGGACTGTCCAGATATGTTTTTCGAGATTATGCGTTCTATTGGGTCGATAATACTCCCCTGGGAATTTATTCTGCATGGGCTGGGTCACAGCCAAGCAGCATCCGAGAAGAATGTGTCCACACGTTTACTGAAGGGCAGGAAAATGGAAAGTGGAACGACAATTATTGTAGTTTGAGCGGGAGGGAGCCACCATATAAATATCCTTTAATTCTTTGCCAAAAAGGTATTTCAAAGTAGCCCGTGAGTGGCTCTTACTCTTTCAGTCCCTTCACTTTGATATACACACCCCAACTGCCTTCATTTTGAAAGAAACCATTTTATTTATATTCTATGCTTGAAAGAAACTTTAATTTTAACCGTAATTAAAACACCGACCAAATTAGTGGAACATTAAGAGTAATGGAATGGCAGTTATAGCATCAACCATGGACCTTTGTCAGTGAAAATATTATTTATGAAGAATATAGTAAAATAAGATATTATCAGCTTTTGTCTGCTAAATCTTTATTCGTATGATATTGACAGAATGCTATCTTCGGTAGAACATCTCATGAATGCCCCTAACCGCCATCTTGGAAAAAATATTCGCCATCGCCTGCGTATCCCAACTTCCCTACTTTCCTGATCGACGTTAGAACGTCGTTAATCGTGAATCATCCCTTGGACTCGTCAAAAGAATTCGTTTTCAAGCTTGACATGTGTCAGTAATCCGGTTTAAAAATCTCTTCTCATGAATTGGTCGGTGAAATCGTCGCTACATAACAAACACATTTTTAAGTTAAATCTCAACACACTTCAATTGCATCATCTGAATTAGAATAGTTTTCTCATCGTTCTTTGGTAACCTTTTCTATGTCTTCTTGCAAATAGCTCTCAGCCTCTTTCGTTCAGATTATAGTTCTTTCATTTGCGGCAATTTATAAGTGAATGTTATCAAAAATTATCCGAAGATTACAGAAAATATTCCATATGAAGACTTCGGCTGTAGTAACGCGGTAGCCGATAACGGAGACGAAACACCTTTATTATCACAGAGTCGAGACAAGATAAGGCAATTGCAGCATGTAATAACATATGAATATCTACTCAGAAGGATATTTTTAGTTAGTTTGTTGATAATGGAGTGTAAAAATATCTTGTTGTTCTTCGTCTTTCAAACTACCACCGTTATTTCAAATTAGGAATATATATCAGATTCTCATTCATCATTTTTTGAAACGCAAGAAAACAAACAGCCTCTAGGATACTCTGTCAAAAGATTTGATTCTCCCATTTAATTTGTTATCGTGCAGTCATGAATGTCCGCGAAATTCGTGGTGTACGTCCACGAACTTCAAGTTAGGCTCCATCATGAAGGAAGGCGAAGGAAAATGCGAACTGGACAAGCACAACGTCATTGTAATTTACGACGACATCCACTTTTCTGAAGAGGAGGGAATAACTTTCTCAGTGCTGCTTAAGGTAAAAGAACTTAAGTTGTTATCATATCACATATCTTTTTAAAATGCATACAAATTATAACAATACGAAAATGCAATGTCTTTGGGAAACATCATCATTTCTAGAATCATTCGTACAATTAATTTTTGTGCCTGCCATTTTCCCCGCAAGATCTCTCGATGTTTCGAATGGATTGTTTCATGCACTTGCATCCGAAAGAATTAAATTCATCATGATCAACAACCCCGGACAAAACTGTTGAGACATTTCAATGCAATTTTTAATTTCCCGCCATGCAACAATCGTTTCCAAAAGGAACAATCTTGTCCCCCTCTCCACCCCTGGTACAATGTTGTTGGGGGCTTGACAGCTCAAGCATGCGTTTCTTGTGTTACAGCAAACAACATTGCAATAGGGGAGGGGGGAAACAATCTTTGAATTTGCGAAGGTGAGCATTTTTGTCAGGGTGAGTGCAAAAAACAGGTTTTTTTGTAATGTGTCTCAACAGGTTTTGTCCGAGGATGGAGGTGTTATTTTTTCAATGCTATAAGAAGTAAACAGCTTTTTGAGAAGCAAACAGGCCATTATTACTATGATTTAGTTAACAAATAGAGAAGCCTTGACTGTGCTCTGTTCTTTAGTAAAGCCCGCAGGAAGCAGCTAGAGCACGAAAGGAGTGTAAGGAGAAACACGAGACGTTGTCGAGTGTTTCTCCCCACTTCTTGAGTGCTCTAGCCGCTTCCTAAGTGCTTTACTACAGAACAGAGCACAGTCAAGGCTTCTCTATTTGTTTTATAATAAAGAATCTGTTAAATTCCCCACACATTACTTGCAATTTTCAAACAAACTTTATTTTCAAAGCGAACAACAGTGTCGTCAGCATGCTCTATACTTTGACAGAGCACGCTTACAATAAGCCAATCAGAATCCTTGTTAGAACGGGCCACCTAATTTGATTGGATGAACAAGACCGAAGCTGTCAAAATGTCAAACCATCAAAAGCTATCACGAAGAATCGCAAATCTTGCTTAATAATTCGAATGCATAAAAGTGTATTTTTTGCGTACAAAAACATATATCTGTAGTAACATGATTAATGAAATCCGGCCGAATTTTGGCCCATGAAAACCTGGACGTTATCAACGTGACAATTTGAAAACAACTGCTTAGACCCTGTGGTTGGAACTTTACAAACTGCTGCGCTCTGTTGTTCTGTGAATAAACAACGGTCGAATTTACAGTAGCGTGAGGATTTTTTGAACTGTTGGCTGCATCAGAGAAACTTGGCTGCGATGGTCTTCTATTCAATGCACCAGAGAGGATATCTGAACAAGCCCTTAGCTGTCCACTAGATGGACGAGTGTTGTAATTCCTCAGGCTAGCTTCATTGCGATGACGAGAGATAGCCATTATGTGCCGCGATGTAACTTGCGCGTTGGACCACAGCGTGATTGCAGTGGCTCTGACACTATGGTTAGTGTAGATTCTCGAAAGAGACGCTAGTTTAGAAATTTCTTTCATTATTCCTTCAATTTTGTTGACCCCCAGAGGCTAGTTGTCGTACGAAACTTTAACTTAAGATTTCACGGCTCGCGTTGGGTACTGAAAAAGTGCTTCGCAGGCAGGATTTAACTTCTGGATAGGCCAAGCTCTTTGTTGCTCATTTCGTGGAGGTTCTTGGCAACTTTTCTTTCACTACACCAGGCTATTAAAAAACGGCAACGAAAAAAAAAAAGATTTTTATTTGTATTTTGGTGTTCATTTTCTAGAGAAAGTTATAGTTGTTGGTTAGAAACGTGTGTGCTAGCCAGTCTTAAAATCGTCCTCTTTCCTTGATTGTTTGTTTTTTTTTTTTTTTTTTTGGCACGAAAGTTTAGCAAATGTGCGTCCACTCTATTCGAGGTTTTCATATGATATTTATTATATTTTTGCAACAAAAAAACCCACCTTCAAAAACTCGGATAGCCCATATGGCGGATTGTTTGGTTTTCTTTGTTTCTACTCGTACACTTATCTCGTCTATTGCGGCACTCGACATGTTTTCAAATCTGTTCCTGTTTAAATTGCCGCCGCGCTCATATTTTTCGTAATTAACTTTGTTGAAAACCTCACTTTCAGTTAAAGGGTAGGTCGTATTGTCATTGACAGTATCCTCTATATCGATCGAAGCTAACAGCTCGTTTTCTCCTTCGTCTTCTAGGTCGTGGAGGACTTCAGGGTCCAATATAAATCCAAGGGAAAAATTCGGCATTTGGTCCGCCATGTTACAAATTGGCAGATGGCGTGACAGCTTAAACTCCATGTTCTATACTCTGATAGAGCACGCACTTTCAACCAATGACAGCACGCGTTATATCTGAACTTTATTATAAGAAAATATAGATTAGAGTCCGTTAAAAATTTGACCTTAAAAATAGGTGGAAAAGTTTTCGGATTTTGGTATGTTAAAGCTTTTTCTTCTCTCTTTATTTTTCAGAGCGGTATATTTCTGCAGTCCTCAATTTTGTTAAAATTCAATTTTGCTTGCAACCTTTTTAAAGGCATACACTTCAAATAGACCACGTCATTAACACCTCTTTCGCGTCCTTTTACAAGTTCTTTAAGTGGAATCATGTTATACTTTATTATTGTAATAATTCCATTAGCTTTTTACGATAAGAAATACAACATGAAGCTTGGGTTAACTTCCTTCTCAAACATTTATCATCTAATATTCTTTTTAAAGTGAAAAAGTTTTGTCGTCTGGAGATTTTATCAAAGCTTGATTTTCTCGGCAATAAAGTGACTTGTGGATTTTAGCGTACGGTTCTCATGTTTACCTTCTAATACAAATTTCACCCAAAGGTGCTAAATGTAACAACATTTTTTTTTAATTTCTACAGGAGAACATTTGCTGATAAATACAAGGTGCCTCGTGATCAAACTCTGGGAAACGACAACAAAGATGCCATGTTGGACTTTCATCAGGGAGGATAAACGTAATTGTTATATTTATGTGACCTCTATCATGATTATTAAGCTTACATAATTTTGTTATGCTTTTGCTCAAACAGAGTATATTATCTGTTGTTATTTTTCTGTTCGTTCCATTAGTTCCTTCGCCTTTCTGCGAATATTGAATTCACGAATTTGTTATGCAGGAATGTTTGTTTGCTACCAAACAACCCGGTGTCAAATGAATGTGACTAATGTATAATTTGGACAAAGTAGCGCCGTGCATACAACAAAAGTGTGACGATTCAGTGTTGTGCACACAACAAAATGATGTTGCAAAAGAAATTAAGTATGCAAAAGAATTCAGATCTCATCATGCGGTGTTTGTTAATCGTTGTGATATTAACAATGTGATTCAATAATTGAGGAATATCAGTACAGTATGTCTACAGAAAGGGTTTTTGAATCACTCTTGTCACAAAATTGCTCATCATTTATTTTGACAATAGAATGTAAATGGCGTCAGTATCTATCATACTGATAATGGGAGTTATGAGATATTTGATTCTCATGCAAGAGACCAATATGGTAGAAGCCATCCCTCAGGTACATTTGTGCTATTAGAAGTACCATCTGCTCAGGACTTAGTACAGTATTTCCAGACTAGACACTCCCTCAGTGACAATTATGAACTCAGAGGAGTGCACATAAGTATGTAACGTTGCTAGGAAACGAGGCTAGTCTCGCCCCAGAACAAAAAGGAAGAGAGCGGGAAAATCGGGTCTGCCATCTTGTTGTGTTGATGTAGTGTCGCCACCGCTAATTGTATTAAAGGAGGTTTATTAAACGTTACACTGGTGGCAGCGGTGGGATAAGGACGAAATGACTTCGAGGGAAATGCTGGAGGATGTTATCGAGCGGTTAACCAAGCAGTTGAAGCTGGCAAACGCAACTTTGCGATCGACAAACGAGGAATTTCGACAAACACAGGTGAGCCTTGAAGCCTTGGAGAAAGAACACAAACGAGTCGTCCAGCAGCTCGGTGAACTCAAGGAAAAGGAGTCCACACTAATCAATGAGAGGGACGAAGCGAGGGAATCGCCAAAGAAAGCGTTGGAGAAGGTGTCGGAGATGGAAAGCAAGCAGTTGCTTTTTAAGAGACAGTCGGCGAAATCGACTGTAGTGAGGCCCGAAAAATTCTCGGGTAGTGGAAACGACACAGACTTCCAGGCGTTTTTGGATCAGTTTGAAGTCTGTGCAAGGATGAACGATTGGAGTGAAGAAGAAAAAGCAAATCAGTTGGTTTTGTGCATGAAGGAGAAAGCACGCGTGGTCATGTCCCAACGCCCGTTGGACGACAAGAACTCCCACCAGCGCATGGTCAAGGCCCTACGCGAAAAAATCGGAATACACCCGGTCCCCGAAGCCGCTAAAGCTACGCTCAAAGCTCGACGAAGAAAGGTAGGAGAAACCTTGTTGGATCTGAGCATTGATATTAAACGCCTTTGTGGAGAGGCTTACCCGACCTTCAGCCCAGCTAGTTTAGAGCAAGCTTGTATTGATCATTTCACCGATGCACTTGGGGCCTCACTTGCAAAAGATGTGATTCGCTCTAAGCCCTCGACATTAGATAAAGCCCTTTCAGAAGCTCTGGAGCTTGAAGCGTTGGAACTCAGAGCTATTAGATTGAGAGAGAGAGAGTTGTGAACGATGTGTCAACCAGTGGGGGAGAAGCTCGTGAGGTGCTAAACTCACCCCTACCAGGCTGGGCCCCCGAGCTTTCAACTATGATTGCATTAGCTACAGCAAAAGCAGCAACTGAAGCGGTGGTTGATGCAATCCCTTCAAGGAGTGTTCAGGGAAACTACGCTCCTCCTCGATTCAGACAACCCAATGGCAGGGGTAGGGGATGTTGGTCATGTGGGTCTATGTATCATTTCCAGAGGAACTGCCCACAGGGAAACTTCCGCAGGGCGGGGGGCAGATCGTAACCGTGAGTCGCTCCCCGCCCGGAGACCAAGTACCAGTGATACGCATTAGCTCCATCCAACCTAACGTGTTCTTGCTCGACTGCAAGATCAAAGAGGTCCCTGTGAGTGCAGTGGTGGATTGTGGTAGCCCAATCTGCATTTTGAATAAGGAAGTGTTCAAACATATCGGCTTAAGTGACACCCTGGGGAAGGTCACATCCAAGATTGTGGGTGCTGAGGGCTCACAACTCAGTATCCTGGGAACTGTGGAGCTAGACACCACTCTCGAGGGGATAAGAGCTAAGCAGCTATTTTATGTTTGCGACAATCTGAAGCAGAATGCCCTACTTAGGATGGACTTTTTACAAAACAATGGGTGCGTTGTTGACTTTAGTAGGGGAACCCTTCACGCTGGAAACGTCCAGATGAAACTGAGAGGCGAATCTCGTTGGGAGGTTCACAGCGTGTCACTGGTAGAAACTGTTACCATACAACCAGATCAGAAGGTTCTTCTTGTTTGCCAAGTCAAAGGGGTGAATTTGGAAGGAATTCATGGGATCCTAGAACCTCTGGACAGGTTCTTTGAACGGTTCCCGACTGCGGTGCCCAGTTCTCTATCCTCGGTCAATAATAGATCGGTCCCAGTTCGTTTTTACAACTATTCCGGCCGGCCAGTTACCATCCACAAGGATACAAATGTAGGGGAGTTCTGTCCAATAGTAGAAAAGGGGCAAACAATACCTACGGAACGCAGTTATAGAGTAGAAACCGCCTTTCCCGACAGCAATAAGAGACAAATTAATTGCAACGCGGTGTCAGTCGAAGCAGAGCAGAGTTGGGATGCAGTTGAGGAGATAAAAAAGCTATTCCCCATAGACAATAACCAGCTAACAGAAAATCAGAAGCTTAGCGTATGGAAAATCTTGGCCAAGCATTCCAAAGCGGTATCGAGAGGGCCACATGACATTGGCCACTGCACTAAGGCCCAATTACGAATTAACACTGGCTCTGCTCCCCCTTCAAGACTTCCCCTGCGCCGCTTTTTACCAGAACAAGAGAAGTACATAAACGAGGAGACGCAAAGGCTACTTGAAGGAGATGTGATAGAACCCTCTACCAGTCCTTGGAGTGCCCAAGTCGTCTTAGCAAAGAATGGCTCATACCGTTATTGTGTTGATTTTCGTAGACTAAACAGTTGCACCGTCAAGGAACACTACCTTATCCCGAAGGTGGAGGACATGATTGACTCTCTTGCCGGCGCGAAATTCTTTTCAACTCTAGACTTCATCTCTGCCTATCATGAATTCGAAATCCACCCCGATGACAGAGAGAAAACACCGTTCTCCACCAAGAAAGGACACTGGCAGTTGAAGCAGGTTCCCTTTGGGCTTTGTAATGCAGCTCCCTTCTTTGTGCGCCAGATTGCTAGATTGTTAACGGGAATGACATGGGAAGAACTCTTGGCATTCTTTGATGATGTCCTGCTCTTTAATCCCACCTTTGCCAAGCACTGTGAATCACTGGATCGTGCTCTTTCCCTCATTGAGGAGGCAGAGTTAAAGGTGAAGCCAGAGAAATGCCGTATTCTGCCAAAGCGCGTACCATTTGTTGGCCACATCTTATCAAAGCAAGGAGTGTCCGCAGACTCTGAAAAGCCTCCACCAACCACTGTGTCTGAGCTGCGTGTTTTCCTGGGCAAGGCTGGATACTACCGAAAGTTTATACCAGACTTTGCAACCCTTGCACACCCTCTGTTCCAACTAGAGGAGAAGGGGCGTCAGTTTATGTGGTCGATCGCCTGTTGTCAGAAGTCTTTTGATAGCCTGAAACAAGCCCTATGTGTAGCGCCTGTGCTCGCCTTTCCACAATTTGACCTTCCTTTTGTGCTAGACACTGACAGTAGCACAACTGGCGTCGCTGCCGTTTTGTCTCAAGTACAGGATGGTGAGGAGCGCCCCGTTGCGTATGCTACGAAGACCCTGACAAAATCGCAACGGAAGTGGCCCCCAACCAAGCTTGAAATGTATGCCCTTGTGTTCGGGACAGAATCCTTCTACCCTTGTTTGATCAACAAGCAGTTTGTTGCTCGACTGGACCGCCAATCGTTGGTGTGGCTCCAGAGTTTTAAACACCCCAAACCACAGAAAGCCCGATGGGTTGAGTACCTGCAGCAATTCGACATGAAAATAGAACATCGGCTTGGTCGTCTGCATGCCAATGCTGATGGCCTGTCGCGTAGACCTTGGCCAGAAGACCCACTGGTTGACAAGCTGGAGGAAACAAATCTCGCTAGTGCGCCATTGATTGTTGAAACGACGACCCATGTTGATGAGTCAACCCCCCCCTGAGGGTAGCAGTCTGAAACTAGACAAACGCCCCTGCCATGGTCCAATGAGCACTGTAGAACAGAGCAGTCCCAGGACAAACATCTACGAGCAGTGCGGGAGTGGCTGGAAGCAGGAAGGCGACCACCGAAGCAGGAAATGGAAGGGGATAACCGGCATATGTGGTCTCTGTGGAGTCAGTATAATCGAATGCTGCTAAAGGATGAATTGTTGTACCGGCGATGGTTCGACGAGAAGACCGGACGCGAAAACTTACAGCTGTGTGTCCCACAGCATTTGAAGGGAGATTTGCTGCAGGAGCTACATGACGAGTGTGGACACTTGTCAGTACGTAAGACTACAGACAATGTGCGGAAACAGTTTTACTGGTTTGGCCATACTGTGGATATCGAACTGTACTGTCAAACATGTCGCACGTGTGGTTCCAGAAATGGACCAACTCCTCGATCGAGGGCACCTATGCAATCCATCAGGACTGGTTATCCACTCGAAAGGATTCAGACTGACATTCTTGGACCACTTCCTGAGACAAACATGGGAAACAAGTTCGTTGCTGTTGTGGTCGACATGTACACCAAGTGGCCCGAGGCGTATGCCCTACCTGATCAAGAGGCCGAAACCGTAGCGCACGCTGTTATGGACAACTTTATATGCCGCTTCGGTTGCCCTCGTGGAGTGCTCAGTGACCAGGGCCGTAATTTTGAGTCGCTCACATTCCGTGGGTTATGCAGTTTGATTGAATCCATCAAGCAGAGGACAACTCCTTACCACCCTCAGTGTGATGGGGGTGCGGAACGGCTTATCCGTACAGTTACTAATATCATTGCCAAGATTGCAGAGGAACAAAAGCAATGGGATCAACATCTTCCTAAGGTCCTACTGGCGTTGCGAGCATCGACCCATGAGACGACGGGGTTCTCCCCCAGTATGCTGATGTTTGGCACGGAGCTGAGGTTGCCCATTGATGCAATGCGAGGGGAGCCCCCGTCAGAACAATCCCCTGATTACCCGTCATTTGTGAAGAAACAGCGTGAAATCCTCAAGGAAGTACAGGAACGAGTGGAGAAGAATGTAGCAGCCAATATCCGTCACCAGAAAGATGTCTATGACGCACGCTGCAAGCGGAAGACCAGACTGATTGTGCACTTTAACCGTCTTAAGCCGTACCACGCAAGGCCCGTTGAACTTCAGCCGACAATGCGCGACACCGAGGAGGTCGCGACCTATCAATGGATGTGAATGTTGGAGAGCATGCTGTGGTGAGGTCACAGAGGGCCCACAACGTTCAACCTGCCCAGATCCTTAGACGTTCAGATAGGAACCGTCGTGCTCCTGTCTGGATGAGAGACTTTCTCTAAGAGAAGGACCTTGATACCACCCTTCTTCCGCTAGGGGAGGGGGGTGTGTAACGTAGCTAGGAAACGAGGCTATTCTCGCCCCACGACAAAAAGGAAGAGAGCGGAAAAATCGGGTCGGCCATCTTGTTGTGTTGATGTAGTGTCGCCACCGCTAATTGTATTAAAGGAGGTTTATTAAACGTTACAAGTACATATGAAATAACTGCAGTGAACAGTTTGAGAGAAGAACGCAACTTTTCTTGAAAACAATACTCTGCTGTAGGGCTTTATGCAATGTGTTACTGAGTAACAAAGTCTTGTAGTTATTAGAATTACAGAACCCTATGTTGCATACCTGACTGAGGAAATAAATTATATCATAACATGGGCATCAACAGGCATCTTAAACGGGAAGATTTATACACGAGTCTTAATATTTGTGGAGTTGAGATATCAGTCCAAATTAAAGCTCAAAGCTATGGGATGTTGTCCATTGGTTTAAACTATGAGAAAAAAGTTCGAAAACTTAATTTTCAACAACTGCAGTGGAAATACAGGGTTTTTAAAGGGGCTTGCAACTTCATTTTCAACACCTACAGTGGAAATACAGGGTTTTTAAAGGGGCTTGCAAGTTACTGTTAGGTATTACTTGTATTTTTCAACAGTCAGAGCAAAGTACATGTTCTCCTTATTGACCTATGAAGATACTTGTGAACTTGCAATACAACAAATGAAAGTAAGTGGTAAACCATTATTAGAACAAGCTATTTCTAACATTAATATTTGTTACAAAGAAACTTAAAACAGGTATTGTTCGCCATGAAATACAGTTTTTGTCTTGCACATCTAACATGGACCTTCATCAAATCAGACACATGCAAAAGCACAGACGAAAATACAATTATGATAATTTGGAACCGCTCCAAAAATGAAAATACTGCTACAGATAAATTTTAGAAACAGAAGCAAATCCAAAGTTAGACAACAGCATGAGAGTGAGACAATCTCAACTATTGATATCTGATTAATTAACTCAAGGAGAAAATCAGGGAAGGTCCTTATTAGGTGTGTGACTAGGTACATATCAGGTTTATAATTGTACAATCAATTGAGTATAAATAATGATTATTGCTTAATGTATTACTTTTTTTATTCCTTTTTCCCTCTTTGTAAATCGTAAATATAGTATGCTAGCTTTTAAAAAATATTTTCCTCGTGAAATCATGTGGTAGTGACCATCTAAAAAGCAATTGCTACTATGGTCACTACACACTTCTCCCTTTCCTACAATAGGTAAAACTCTGTTCTCTATATTTTCTCCTTTTACTTTATCTCACTTGTAGTTAATGATATCAATAGGAAAAATAAAGGTAATGATGATCATGATGAGGTATGCTATGCTATACAATGTTTTCAGGATGAAATATACTTCCTTGCATTCAGACCGTTATGATTACAATTTCATGATACATCTTTTTAACACGTGCAACAATTGGCATGTACTTATTACCCTTGGAAGGGGGGACTCCTCAGATAAAAGGGACTTGAGTGCTCGTTGTGTATTTTAGGGCAACCTCGTTCCCAGGGCCTTTTCCTTTAGCTAGCTCCCAGTTAAGGGAAAAGGCCCTTGGAACGAGGTTGCTTTTAGAGGTTAAGAAAAAGGTGGGTTTGGTACCTCTTAGGCTGTTCAGCCTCAAAAGGTCCACAGTAGCAGCTTCTGTGATAACTTTTAGGGCATTGCACCAAAAAGATGTAAGAGTGCGTTGTTTTAGAATCGGTGTCTCTCAGGGGGAAAAAAAATTATGCCACGCCCACAAACCAGGACCTTGGTACCTCCTTAGTATTTCTTTTACAACCACTGCGCACCACGAAGGGTCAACACTCATAACAGCACGTCTCCCTGTAGCCCGACTTATGATCTTGGATCGTCTTCTTTCAATAATAAAAGCGACAAGTGATTGAATTTATAACTATCCTTTGAAATGAGTGGACTTCGTATTGCTTTTGTCTGTTTTTCTTTTGTGCCCCATGTCACAGAAAGTGGGGGACTACTTGCTATGACTTCTATAAAAATAATAGCATCGACAGCCCTGACAAATTTACGTAAATCTATGTCGATGTACCCTAAGGGACCAGTGAATATTCATCGCCCAAAATCCACACGAAATGTATTTTTAGCATACGGCACGAATCAGCCCTGATTTGCTAGATTAATCTCAAGAAAAATTGTTTTACACTATTTTTTTGTTTGGTCGTTTTTCTTTTTCAGGGCTGTCATATTGAAAGTTGCTTCAACGGCAGTTCGTACTTGCCTAACGAAAAACATTGGACAGGAGACAGATGTGAAATTAAGACAGGTTAGCATTTTTATGTTTCTTACCCAGAAAAGGGAATGATAAATTTAATTTGGAAGAGTTCTGAATTGTTACATTGCAAAAATCATCAATGATTGTGGACTTTTGATTTAGTTGCATTGATAATTCGCTGATTTAGGTCTCTTCTAGTTTTTTTTTATTAATTTACAAACACAATATACATAACAAAAACAAGACAAAATAAATAGAGAAAAATAGTAATATTACAGCTTATATTTACTTACAGTACAAAATGATAGTCAAGACTATTTACATCGTTTAGTTTACATAGCTAGGACAATACAGTTTGTAAATGTACAGTTTTCTTTGTTTTAAAGTTTCGAACAAAAGGTAGCTCTTCTAAAGCTGCTATATATGCACAGTATGGTAAGTACTATATTACTGACCAAAACAAAATTAATACTATTTAGAACGTTTACTTAGTTAACAAAACAAAGAAAACACTTCATCAGTGCATGTGATAATATGTTGAAAGAATATTTGAAAAGTAGTAAAAGACCTTTTTTAAATGCTAGGTTTTTTCAGTTGGTAGGATATAGTACTGCAATTTTACTTCATTTGAAAACCCACTGGTATATTAATAGCTCAGCATGTGTGTATGTGTTTTTTTTCCACTAGTAGCCTCATGAAATTCATCGTGCACAGAAATCATTGACAACAATTTGTAAGTTATCAAGGTTCTATGACGTTCTCTGAGTTGTTTCATTCTTTCAACTGTCAAAACAAAACATTTTATCACGGACTGTAGTCAGGTGTTGATAGACTCAACACCTCTATGAACATTGGAGACACTGTAACTGAAATATTAAAAGAAAAAGGGGAAATTAGCTAAACCTGTTTCAAATCCCAGCTTTTACAATTAAGGAGGGTAATTTCTTAATAAAATGAAGTGCTGCGCCGATGAAGAGGGCGGGCTGGGGGGGGGATCAAGTTACGAGGTGATTTGGTTTTATCAACTGAGTTGTAGAGTTTTTTTAAAGTATACCACTCACAACCAACAATCCCCCTTTTTTCCGCTGACAAAGGGCTAACGTTCAAGACATCAGTTTAGAAACTCTGCGCTCAATTCACATTATCAACTCAGTTGATAAAACCCGCTCATTCGACTTGTAGAACTGAGACGGTATCGACGCTTTTATCTCTTATAATTTATTCTATCAGGGGCATGAAAAAACAAAGCCTATTTCTTACAAATAGGTGATCAGAGCATTGAGGTGTTCTGTCACATGGGTGGGCTTGGCAAATGCGGCGGAAATGGTTGGACGCTGGTCATGAAGATAGATGGCTCAAAGGTATACGCAGGTTTTATTTTACACAGCCTGAACTGATCCGAGCGATGTAAGAGAAAATTAAGGCATACCCTGGCTGTAAGATACGCAGGGGATACGAGTGCTGCATGCGAAATCTAAAGACTGAATTTCAAGTTAAACAGAGCCCTTCTCTCACCCTTTTATTGATATGAACTTCTGGGGTCTGTATTCCTAGAGCGATTTCCTTATTCGCATTGCGATCGACATAGATGCATAACTAAACGAAAGATACCCAAGCTAAAACTTGCAACTATGTGGTGATATTTAAAAAGTGATATCCTCCAGTTTAGAAACTTTTATTGCAATTCTATGAACGTATTCTTTGACAAAATTTGAGTGCATTTTGATGCTGTAAGCAGAGAAGACTTTAAGATATTGTTTATTAAGTCTTCCTGAATAGTTTGCACCTTTTTTCGACTGAAAGCTGTTCTTAAACGTTTTGCACCGCGCGCTGCATATTTATGATAATTACATAAGCCTACCTACGGCTTAATATTTGAAGCTTGTAAATTCGTTCGTGGACATTATCTATTCCTCGGATCTCACAGTTTTCCTCAGCTTTGCTATTAGAAGACTGTTCGTTTCTCGGAACAAATGATATTTACACTGAGACGAATATATATCCCTACTTACTTTCGCGCCAAATGAAAGGCTGTCCTGATAGAATTATGTATGTACTGATACCCAGAGAACGTTCCATTACGACTCCAACCTCTGGAGCAACAAGGAAATCTCGAGGGAGGGAAGTCTGGGTTCGACTTACAAGAGGCTAAATTACCCACTTACTGGAGCACACAATTCACTAAGATTTGTCTTGGTATGAAGATTGACGGTCATGCGCGGTACATAGCTATTGACATGCAGGCGAAGTCTCTCTACTCATTGATCGCCAGCGGTGAATACTATGTAACCTCATTAGGTCGTGACACGTGGAAGTCGGCTGATTGGTTCGAGGGCCTCACCGCAGCCCAATTGTAATAAAGAAGGCTTCAATGTTAAACAAACGCCTGACAAATGGAGAAATCAGGTCTGGTCCAAAGCAAGAATTGGCATTCTGGGTAACGGCCAAAGTAACTGCAATAACTGTGTTTCAGGAATTAGGTTTGGCTCTGGAGGACATGGCGACGATGATAACACGTGTGGCAACGAGGCTGCTAAAAATAACGGTGACACACATATCAAAGCGATGGGATGTATCTTGGTTCAATGATGTCATCGTTGTCATGAAACAGTATTATTGATCAAATTTTGGACATGAGCGTACACAACACTCAATAATATTTCAATCACGTTGATATGACAAACTGATAGAAACTTCTTATCCAGTCACAATATGTGAACACAAAAACAATAGATCGTGCACCATCAAAGAGCTCTAAAAAGATAATCCACAAAAGCGTTGTTTTCCGCTTCGACTTTAGCCTGCAGGCGTATTTTCGCTCGACGAACTGGGGAAGAGTCAGAAGGTCTGGTACCTTGTCTGTGGCATACTAATTCTGCTTAGGAAGTAGGATTGGACAAGTGACAGACTTCTTATAAATATTCCCGATTTTTATCCAATTAATCTTGGTCAATACCTTTGTTCTGTCTTATCTTTTGGATGACATAAGAAGGAAATTAGTTTATTCTGAGTTTTTGTACTGATCAGAGCAAGCGCAGTTTCACCAATCTCCCATATAAACTTCGTTTTGTGCTAGGTGTTCTCAGGTGGGGGGGGGGGGGGTCACTACATGTACGCTAGAACTTTACGCCGGTAAAATGTGCATGTATTTAACATTACCATCAATATTTACCTTGGTACCAGAAAAGTTTGTTCGGCATATTATAATTCATGACTTTGTTCCATCAAATAAAAAGGATGATAGCTATCGTTGGATCTAACTTTTTCCGACCATGTAAACCAAGTTTATGCCAAAATGCGACATGTGTTGTTGCATAGTGCGATGATACTCATATCTGTCATGACAAATGATAGACATCTGTTTCATTACAAAGTGCGACAAGTGTTATTTCAAAATGCCATGATAAGTGTTATTACACAGTGCGACAAGCGTTATCACAAAGTGCGACAAGTGTTTTTCCAAAGTGCGATAAGTTTTATTGCAAAGTGCAAAAAATAGGGTTAGGAATTTAGGAATTTAATTTGTTCGCCACGGGAATGGCAGGAGAAAGGAACAGAACTTTCGTCCCAATTGACACCTAACCCCTTTGTACCCACCATATCACCCCGGGAGGGCATCCACCACACAGTAATCTCGTGCGTGGGAAATTAACGTCTCCTACCCCTAACCCTGCAGGAGACGGGGCCTACGGTTTATTCGTCCTTATTCGACAAGACTAGAATATCTATCCATTTCTTGATATTATAGAAAGGTAGCAAATTCTCCTCAGTTATTTTAAGACCATGAGTGTTAGTCCGGCCGGAGCTCAAACCCTCGACCTCTCGCACAACACAATCCGGCGCTCTAAAGGCTGGTTTTCATTAGCGACGGAGTCGGCGTCGTAGTCGGAGTCGTAAGAGCGCTTATGACCCACGCAGTGAAAATCGAAAAACGGAGTCGTAAGCGGAGTCATAGGCTCGACGGAATCGGAGTCGGAAGAATCAGAACGTTTCCATTTTCTTCCGATTCCGCTTATGACTCCGTCGCTTACGATCTAGTGAAAACTGCATTGTCAGAGTCGGGAGAAGAAGCGGAAGAATAAACCAATCACAATGCTTTATTCCAGGCCCGCTAAAGTACAAATTTTGGCGCCAAAGACAACATGGCGGACGAAGAGCAACTTTGGCTCCTATTAATCATTATTTTGCGCAGGCAGAGACAATACAGGAAAGAAAGAAATTTTGGGTTCGTGATATCTATCGACGTCGAGCAGCTTAGGAAGAGTATGCTAACCTCGTCAGCGAACTACGACTTGGCGATCGTCAATTGTCTTCGGTAGGTTTCGAGTATTTTAACTTTTAATTCCGTAAATTTACAGTCAAGCTCACTCGTTTAAAGTGCACCTAAAACCAAAATTTTTTTCGCTTAACGAAATAAGCGTATTTTTTGGAGTATTTCTGTGCAAATTTTTTTTTATTTGCTAAAATCTTCAATTTTCTGTGCCTAGTCAAAATACGGAAAATCGGCCGCCATCTTGCCCCACGACCGAGTTTAAAGAGAAATGGCTCTAGCGGGTAATGTGAGGTCAAATTGAGAACACGAAAGTCTGCATTTCACACATTTTCACTTTTTTGAGAAGGTTTTAGTCGATATTGTCCGAAAATATGCCGACTAAGTGTGTCCGGGTCAGACACATATGGCGGCGTCGATGTCGAATAACAACAGAACAGCTCGTTAACCCAACGAATTTAATGACGGCGAAGAATTCAAATGTTTACAAAACCATCCGGTCGCCCTTTCATCATAAATTACGAGGCTCAGGGAGCCGTAAAAACCACATGATGAAAGGCGGTAAACGAAAGAAAAGAAAACAGTTTTTACGTACCTAAATCATTCACAAGCGCTTTTCCACGTGCGTAAAGGGGCTCAAAAATAAAAAATTACTACTGAAGGATTGTGGTCTGCTGACATACAAAAAAAATGAGGAACGGAACGGACTAACATAAAACCTTGTTAAGGAATAGCCTCAACAAAGTGTGTTGTAGGAGGATGTAGCAACGTGCGAAATTTGCAAGAGGGTATCGCGCTTCATACATTCCTCATACAACACACCTAGTCGGCATATTTCGGACAACATCGACGACAACCTTCCCAAACAAGTGAAAATGTGTGAAATGCAGACTTTCGTGTTCTCGATTTGACGTCACATTACCCGCTAGATCCATTCCTCTTTAAACTCGGCCGTGGGGCAAGATGGCGGCCGATTTTCCATATTTTGACTGGGCACAGAAAATTAAAGATTTGAGGAAATTAAAAAATTTTCGCACAGAAATACTCCAAAAAATACGCTTATTTCGTTAAGTGAAAAAAAATTTTTGGGTTTAGATGCACTTGAAATTTGTTATGGTTATTTGTGCATTTTGGAAAGATGGAATCGAGCATTGTGATTGGTTTATTCTTCCCCTTCCGCTTCCGACTCCGACAATACAGTTTTCACTAGATCGTAAGCGAAGGAGTCATAGGCAGAATCAGTGTTCTGCGTCCGACTCCGTCGGTTTGATTTTCACTAGATCGTATCGCTCCACGCCTCTGATTACGACTCCGACTACGACTCCGTCGCAAGTGAAAACCAGCCTTAACCAATTGAGCTAACCAGGTGCGGTTATTACAAAGTGTGATAAGTGTTATTACAAAGTACGACGAGTGTTAGGGCCAAGTCGCACTAGAGCACAAAACTGTTTATTTATGTCAAAAATCTGTCATCACAATGAAAAACCAAGTGCGACCGATTTGTTCACCAAAGGCCAAAATTTCAGATTTGTCAGATTTGGTCGCAGACGGACAAACTTCAAAGATGCCGTCGACTACCTCTGGAGCAGGTCAAATTGAGACAAATTTTGGAAAACAATAGCTAGGGTGTTTTAATTCGGAAATGATTTGACAGGTGATATGTAGCAGAGTCTCTATGTTATAGTCTTCGTTGTAACATTAATCACGTTCTCATTTCGCAACAACATGAATCGCGGCGCGGGCGACTAATTTTTTCCGTATGAATATCCACAATATCTACCAGGATGGATCTATCCTTCGTAAATTCTGCATAAATAACAGGCACCATATCATTAAATTGACATTTTCCTGCTGCTGAATAACCAGAAAAAAGTAGAAAACAATCACTTCGAGAATTCTTCGTGGTAGCATTTCTTAGATCCCCCTTGTCGTGGTTTTGTGGATGTAAATAGCGAGTAAAGGCAGCTTCGCGGGAAATCGCGGGCAATCACAAGGCGCTCGCAGCATGGTGTTGTGTTTTGTCCCAGATTTTGTGCTGAAGTGCCACTGTAGCCTTCCGGACAATTTTTTTGTCACTGGCCGATTTCAAGTCGGATTTGTCCAGAACAAATCTGAAATTGCCCTCTAGTGCGACTTGGCCCTAAGTACAGTGTGATAATTGTTGACACAAAGTGTGACAAGTGTTATTACAAAGTACGACGAGTCTTTTTGCAAAGTGTGACAAGTGTTATTACTTCACAAAGTGTGGCAAATGTTATTTCAAACTTCGACAAGTGTTATTACAAAGTACGACAAATGTTATTACCAACTGCGGCAAGTGTTATCACAAAGTGTGAGTAGTCTTATTTGTACAAAAAACGCGTGGCATGTTTTTAAAGAAATAGTAATTGCCGAGGCTAGGAATGCGTTTAAATAGCTTGAACTACTTGCAGAATAAGACATCACGTCTCGAGTATCACATTCGACGCACGTATAGAAGCTGTAAAAAGAAAATAACACTACTTTAAGAATCTTGAAATATATTTCGCTCTTCGAGCCTCATCAGTCAAAAAAAAACCTCATTTAAGGCGCATTAAAAAAATGCTTGTATCTTCCCAGACGTAATGTAAGCCAACATGGGATAACTTTTTTCATGTGGTCCTGCGTCACTATCGTACGGGGGACGCGGAAACAATTCCACTCGCTCTTAGAGTTCATCAATGAAGGTTCTGGTACTTTGTCTATCCGAACACCCTCAGATATTTGCCTCAGCATGGCGTCGTTGGAGTAAGACCCGGTAACGTTCATCTCGAATTTCTGCCTTCTACCTTCAAGTTGTATCGATAGCGAAAGAGGCTAAATTCGCTCCGAAGAAGGGCTAACGCTCGAAAGGTCAGCTTTTGTAATCGTTACGGTGGCCAATTTACCATTTCAACTTTGTTGATATATCCAAATTATATAGATATAGATAAACAGACATGGAGTAACTTTGTAATTGCAACACCAGCTTTCTCTACCACCTTGATTTTGAAACTTTGCGGCTTTATTTCTTCCTGGTACTTCCTCTGTAGCTGTGACTTCGGTGTTGCTTGTACAAATATTATTGCTTCCTTTCCGCCCTTCTTGTACCAGTTGTTTCTCTTCATTACCCTCTCTTGCTCTCGTTCTTCCCTCCTCCATTCCTTTGGTCCATGTAATGGTCTTTCGCCCTCTCGATCGGCCTTCTCTCTCGCTATATACACCCTAAGGGCCGCGTTGACGACCTCGTACCTGAATTTCTCACTGTACCCCGAGTACTGCATCCTCAAAACCATTTCATTAACTTTCTCCACCCGCCTCTCCAATGGCAACAGCTTGCTACAATTAAGTAGAACTCTCAAGACCTCTTGAGTCAATACTGTCCTCTTAGTATTCCAACTTAAAGCAGATCTTGGTATGTGGATGATATCAACCTAGCAGTACAAGCAGCCCCCCCCCCTCCCCCCTTGGGATGAGATACAGAAATGGTGAGACCTACATGGATGAAAGTACCGTTACTGAAGATGAAGGAGTAAGCAACGACGAAAGGACAATGCTCTTGATTAAACAAATAGGAAACGACATCCGCCCATCGATACAACTTGAAGTAGATTATCCGTCTGAGCACCAAGACCAAAAGCTACCTATTCGTGACTTAAAGGTGTGGTTAGAAACAAGAGGAAAGAAAATAGGGAATCAAGAAGTTGACGTATCGGTGATTATGTACGAGTTCTACTCCAAAGAGATGGCGTCTAAAGCTGTCATTAACGCTAGATGCTTAAAGTGCTGCTATTTTATTTTTACAGTTTCTATACGTGCGTCGAATGTGATACTTGAGACGCGATGTCTTATTCTGCAAGTAGTTCAAGCGTGGCATGTTATTTCCAGAGAGCGACAGGTATTATCGCAGTGTTACAATTTTTTACAGAAAACTATTGTAAGAAAGTGTGACAATTTTCGTACAAAGTGCAACTTTAAAGTTTAGAAGTGGTACAGAACAGACTTCAAAAGTCGCATATTTTCCCACTGTAGCCAAACTCTCGGCACAACGCAGGGATTTCATTTTCGTGTAGTGTAAATGAAAGGTAAGGATTCCAAATGTTCAGTTACAGAAAGAACTATAACAGCTAAATAAAATCACGCAAAACAACAATGAAAATCGCGACTCTGGTTAACTTACTCGTAGATTTAAACCATAGAATAAATACAATCCCTTTTCTCTCCAGCTCTTCACCACAAATATCAAACTTTATCAAAATGTCGCCTAATTCTCCCTTTTTGCGTTTTAATGTCAACGCCAATCTTTGATAAAGAGAGCTTTTTTTAGAAACACTTATGCCGTAACTGCGTGATCATTGTCATATTTAACTGTTTCTAACACCGATGATCTTTGTTGCTAAAGTGTAGATGTGAAACATCTTTTTCATTTATTTCATAATTTTACTTAAAAATTTTTTTTACGCGGCTAATACGGAGCCTTACAGTCTCTTCTGCCAATTCTGATTAGTGGAATAAATAAGAAAACGACAGCTTGACTTTACGTGTCAGAAAACGACAGCTGCACGAACAGTGCCGATTATCTCCGAGCAGCACTCGCATCATCAAAACATGCATTATTCACAAATTTTTATGACTAGTTTGAGCAAAGATCTTTCGAAAGCACTTTCATTCAAAATACTGGTATCGGCTGCAATGCACAGCAGGAAAGTATTCCACGTTTACTTTGTGTTTTATACAAGCGCTGTCTTCTTCCCCGAAGGAAATTCAGAATCGAGTCCTCGTTCATCATATTTCAAAACCCTGACGAATAAGCAGCTTTTGGGTTATGTTGTCAAACGATTCAGTTCTCCCAGTCTATTATCTTGTGGTCAGCGATGTCTGATGTCCTCGTGGTGTACATCCACAAACTTCAAGTCGTTTTCCGAGAAGGATGGCAAAGGAACTTGTGAACTGAATGCACACAACATTTCAGTTTCCAATGAACACATCAACGTTGAGGACAGGGAACAAGTTACTTTTTCAATGCGCCTTAAGGTAACTTAAACTAGTCGTGTCTCAATTAAGAAAAGGAAAAAAGTGACCCAATCCAAACTATCTCTCGCTAATCAAATTTATCCCATTGCACATCTTTCTTGCACAAAAACCGAAAAAAGCCACCAAGGTTCAAAACCGGCCATTTTTATGATCCTTATCGCCTTTTCAGTCCTCAGGATAAAATCGCAATTTCCTGATAAGAGAAATTAATGCTTTTCAGGTGAACAATATCGATAATCAGGAATTTTTAATCATCGCCGTGTGAGATCTGATGCCCTAAAAGCCTGAGGGTTGGCCCAAAATAATAGTCTCACAAATTTCCTTGTAGAACCAATTATCACTTCTTCACTAGAATCAAACTCAGGGTCATTTTAAGTGTTTGCTTCATTTAACGAAAAATTTCGTCTTTGTACGTGATGAGGTTTGCAAGGTAAAAAGTAAACAACATTGTGTTCTCTGTTGAAATTAGAGCGTCTAATGAACACAGTATTTTCTTTTCATTTCTACCTCACACAGTTTTCATCTTTGCATGTAAATAATCCTTATTGGGGAAAATTTTGATCGGAAGTCCTGTTGGCGACACCTTTTGTTTTTCGTTTTTTATTCTCTTTTCAATATTCTTAGGAAATATTGTTCCTACGGTCGTATGCATATCACGATTGAACTCACTTTCCAAAACAAATGAATTATCTAAGTCGAAGACAGGTGTTTTGAACCAACATGTTTGTTCACGCGTAAGGCCCTTTCGTCTTGAACGGTTTGGCTCCAGCAATCAACTCCTTTTAACGCAATCGTTAAAGTTGATACTGGTAGGAACTTTGATATACACTTTCCGAATTTCAGCTTTCACTCTGAGCATTAACATATGGACAATGGCTTGTAGTTATGGCATGATTGCCTACGGCGGCAACTTTAACAGCCTCAAGAGGCGACAATCAGAAAAGCTGGATCTCCCCCGCACCGCATTGTTTGTTTGAGAGAAAAATAATCAAAGCCTGTCCCAAAAAAAAAATCAAAACTAAAAATTGTCAAAACTTTGTCCTCAATGTTTGAAATGAAAACAAGTATCCT
This sequence comes from Stylophora pistillata, assembly GCF_964205215.1. NCBI lineage: Eukaryota > Metazoa > Cnidaria > Anthozoa > Scleractinia > Pocilloporidae > Stylophora > Stylophora pistillata. Next base: position 3,573,629 of record NC_142525.1, read on the forward strand.
AGCAGCAAGTTAATTTCAATTCAGCCCCATACAAGACAATCCTGAGAGCTCATCAATATACATTGCACGGATTTTGATATGACTAAGGCTGTGGGACATTTTAATTATTGAACTGTAACTGCGTAATTAGTTCATCAGGCGGGAAGGGGTGGGGGGGTTTGTAGGGCCTCTGTAGCGCTGCAGCCGCTGCCCTGTACTGCATGGAGAGTGGACGGGTATATATTTCTGCTGTCGTGCATCATGAGTTAGTTTCCGGCGTTTTGAATCCCGAACTGGCTAAACACTTTAAACAGCTTTGATGTGATGTCTATAGAGACAATAACAATCCAACAGGCCGAAAATGTTAACCGCATGCGTTGCTATTCATTCACTTCAATATTATTCTTAATATTAATGTTACTCCTAATTTTATTCTGAATCTGTTTGCCGAGATTCCCAGCAGTCGTCTGAAACTGTGTTTTTACAGTTTTTACGGTTTTTTTTTTCCTGAACAGAGTCGGGAATTGAAAGCCTTAGGATTACGAACTTTCCCAAGCGTTTTGATAATTAAAAAGGAACTTTGCGATCCCCAATCGGAGGTAACTGCATCCTCTGATATGGTGTTTAGCCAAATTACGATTATATTTTCTCTTCCAGTATATACTGTCTGTTATTGTGTCCATATCTTTTACAGGGATGTCAATTAGCTTTTTGCCTCAATGGTGGTTCTTGCTTGCATGACAGGGAAAACCAAACGTTCTCGTGTTCCTGCCAAAATCCCTGGACTGGTGAAAGATGTGAAAATAAAATGGGTAATTATGATGTGGACCTCAAAGAAAGGCAATAGTTTATGAGTTTCACTTTTCACTTTTTTCAATGCGCCGTTCAATAACCTCACCCACCCTAATGGATTGTCAAGAGAATACTAAGCCGGTAGACAGTGAAAGCATCACCCTTTATAAACAGAGATATGGAAAAAATGACCTCAGCTCATAATGGCACCTAATACATATTCACCTTTCAGCCCCTCAGAGTTACGAGCATCTAATATCTTCTCACACTATCATTGGAAATATTGAGAAAACAGCATGTAGAAGATACATATTGACCTTACGGTGTGAAGGATTAAAGATGCTGAGGTATAACTGAGAGAATTTTGTCTTTAAGTCACGAAATGAATTCCAACTATTTCATCTCCCTTCATCTTCCAGGGAACTCCACGTGCCAGGAAATTTATCATAATAAATTGTAAGTTACTGGTAGAACATTTTCCACTCACTCTTAAATACAGTCAGTACCGGCTTCTTCCAGCACCAAATGATAAATTCCTGGTCAGTCTGAGTAAAAAGTACCTGTAATTACTTTGTAAATCGACTTTTACAATCCAGAGACGTATAAGTATTTTTGGCCACTTCAGTTCATGAGGAAGACAGTAATTCACACTTTCAACCTGTTTTTTTTCCTGCGAAATAATTCAAATTGAAAGCTCTAAAAATAATAACACGAGAAAACCATTCTGTGACTAAGGCCTCATCAAGTCCAAAAAAATACAAAATTTATCATTTTAAAGCTCCTTCATCAAAAATAAAAAGCGAGGCAAACGTTCCTACAGTTTTGTGCTTTTAGTCATCAAACCACCATCCTTATGATATACCTCTCACCTATTTCCTTATGGCAGTTCTTTTGAGATCTCTGTCGTCATTTCTTCTAGGGCTGGTGGGAATAAGGCCTATTCATTACAAATAAGTTCTGACAAGGTTCCCGTGTACTGTCACATGACAAGTCTTGGCGCATGCGGTGGATATGGATGGACGCTGGTTATGAAGATAAATGGCTCGCTAGTATGTATTTATTTGGTTCACCAATTAGGGCTCTTAGGTCTTTTACAAGATGTCCAGTTAAAACAGCGAACTACTTTAGCGATATCCTATTGCTTAAGCAAAAATATTTTGGCATTCCAAGATTTGTTTGCTTTATTTACTCATATTTCATATGCACATATTTCATATGTTAAGCTTAAAAACGAACAGAAGCCGCAATTTTCTTGCAGCCATATGCTTGTCATTGGTCGGGGTCGATATAGATTGTAGTCCAGTATCGATGTGCTTGAATGCACTTTTAACCATGCATCGTTCTATATTTGAAAATCATGATTCACTCAGGCCTTAGCGAGACCACAGGCAGCCCAAGCATACTGTGTTTGACTTCGGGTGCAAAGTGCATTAACGGTAATAATTAACGTATATGAGAACGATCCTTCGCAGTAAAGCACTATTTGAGCAATAGTGAAAATCAGACCTGAAAAAAATTTCAGGCCTGTACGGGACTCGAACCACTGACCTCTGCGATACTAGTGCAGCGCTCTACCAATTCAGCTAACAAGCCAACTGGGAGCTCCCAGTTGGCTTGTTAGCTGAATTGGTAGAGCGCTGCACTAGTATCGCAGAGGTCAGTGGTTCGAGTCCCGTACAGGCCTGAAATTTTTTTCAGGTCTGATTTTCACTATTGCTCAAATAGTGCTTTACTGCGAAGGATCGTTCTCATATACGTCTCATAACCGCAGTTCACACATATGTTTCATATGTTTGTTGTTGGTAATAATTAACATATTAAGATCGAATTTCGAGCGTACGTGGGGGCCGTTAAAAAAAGGACAAATTAAAAAAAAAAGTAAGAAAAAGTTTAAAAGGATAATAGAAGCGAAGAATAAAACATGCGAAGTCTCCTTACATTTTTTCCGTGCAGTTTTGTTGCCAACAGTCGTATTAACGCTGTTTTGGCGACTTGCTTTGTAAGGCGTGCGGTGTTAACAGTCAACTGTAAAATAAAAAAAAATATAAAAAAAAATTAAGAGAAACTTAAAAAGGAAAACAAAAGCGACGAAGTTATGGTACGAAGTCTCCTTTCCATTTTTCCGTAGCTTCTTTGTCCTTCACGGTCTATTTAACGCTGTTTTGGCGACCTTCTTTGCAACGCTTGTGGTGCTACCGGTCAACTGTGTATAATAAAACTCAAGGCTGGATACTTCAACCAATCCCAAACACAAACCGGCGCCGCTCGAAGGCCGATAAATTCCACAAAAGTCGACCGATCTTCCTCAAATTTGCACCCGCGAGAGCGCTTACCTAGAGCCTACCCGTTCCAGCGGCAAAATTATCTAAATTCCGCTGCATCGATCCGAGAGCCGCTCTGTTTCACCACCCATTCTGGAAACATCGCTTTGTAGGTACGCGTAATCCTTTTGCCCTTACTACGGGATTCAAATATAAAAGCTTGGCGACCGCGTTTGTCGAATAAATGACAATCTCCCTGGGGAGGGTCGTAGCCTTTTTCCTCCGGCAAAACTATCCGCACTCGGTGACAAAGAAGCTACGGAAAAAAGGAAAGGAGACTTCATACGATATATTCCTTGCTTTTGTTTTCCTTTTTAGTGTTTTCTTAATTTTTACTATAATTTTTCCTGTTGACTGGTGACACCACAAGCGTTACAAAGCAAGTCGCCAAAACAGCGTTAAAATGACTGTTGGCAACAAAGCAGCTACGGAAAAAAAGGTAAAGGGACGTCGCATGTTTTATTTCTCGCTTTTATTATCCTTTGAAATTTTTTATTAATTTTTTTTCAAATTTGTCCTTTTTTAACGGCCCACATGTACGCTTGAAGTTCGATCTTAATATGTTAATTATTACCGTTAATGCACTTTGCACCCAAAGCCACACACAGTATGCTTGGGCCACCTGTGGCGAGACAAACTTTGTAATAATGAATTAATTTGTTCATGCCATGTCTAGGGAACGTTTCACTATGATAACGACATCTGGAGCAATAAAAAAACTTTCAACCTTGATGGAGGAAAGACTGGGTTTGACTCAAAGGAGACCAAGTTACCGACCTACTGGAACACACCATTCACAAGGATCTGTCTCGGTATGAAAATCGGTGAACAGGACAGCTTTATTGCAATTGACAAGCCGGCTAGCTCACTATATTCACTGATCGCTGATGGTAAATACCGCGCCACCTCATTGGGTCGTAACATATGGAAGACGCTGATTGGCTCACGGGCCTCTCTGCAGCGCAATTGCAACAAAGAAGGATTCAATGCGGTGTGTACTAGTCCTCGTAGTTCGAAAGCAAGAATTGGTTATATTGCCAACCAAGAAAACAATTGTGGCTCCTGTGATTCCAGAATTGGTTTTGGTACTGGAGGTTATCACGATGACTCAAACACGTGTGGTAACCAAGCAACGTATAATCCAGATAACGGGAACAGACATATCAGAGCTATGGGATATATTTTGGTGCAGTAAATTCTTTCCAAGATAAATGGTGATGCGAACAGAAGTGTTACGGTACCATTTTCGAAATGTAGTTGATAGAGAAGCAGGGAATGGCCGCGAATACGTTTGAAAAACAGGAGGCCAAGCTATCGATGCAGTGAAACATGTTCTTCAACAAGATCTGTCTCGGTGTAGGGAACAATCAATATTCTATGCGTCCTGTCTCTAAAAAGTAGGACGGCTACCTTAAAAAGTTGCAACGATCGCTGCTGGTTAATACTGTGACATCTCTCAGGGGTCGTAACACTGTGAAAGGATGTGACGGTCTCAGGTGGCTCGAATTCTTTGCGGCCGGACTGTGTCATGGAACTGTTCAAGGTTACCTACACTGCAATTTAACCAGTCTCGAGAAATTATCAGTCTTCTCTCGAATTTTTCTCTTGTGATTTCAAGAGTTCCTCTTGTTCCGCCGGAAGGATATTAAAATGATTCCAAGCGACAAACCAAGTAATAACTTTGAAACATGATGGCTCTCTGTAAACAATGATCGCTGATGGGGAAAATCACGTCACTTCACTCAGCTATGGAACGTGGAAGAAGCTGATGAGCACAAAGGCTTCATGAATAATCAGTTTTAATGAGTGTTTCGCGATTTATTTGTTTCGATCGGCCTAACGTCGGAAAAGGGACTGTTGCTAACAACCAAAAGAGCAATAAGCAGATTTGGAGCATGTAAAAATGAATAGATAGATTTTAATTTTTGCAGTAATCTTAACTCCTTCACAACCACAAATCTTAACATTATTTGCTAACAGCGAGACTTTTAAAAATCTTTCGTTATCGTTGTAATTATAGTTATCTTTATCGCACCTTTATCGTGCGGCAGACATTCTCTCCTTGATGATTATAAAACCGAAGCCCGAGCTTCAGCTCTCAAAGTGGCTGTGATACAATTTCTTGCAGTTGATACCTAAACTGCTGCTGCTCTAGGAATCATGCAAAAACTTCTAGTTTCAATTGGTCCATTCAATATTTTGGGGTGAGTTTTCAGATATCGATAGGACGTAACTATCGAGAGATTATTTATGATAAAATTATATCAGTAGTTATTTATCCCAATAAACGTAAGATTACTGACTTTTTGACTCGCAGGAATGGAGAGAGGAGGAATGGGGAGAGGGAGCTAAAACAGTCTGTATCCCGCTTTCAGAGTTTGTTAAAGACAAACCTGCTAAAGAAAAAAAAGAAAGAGAGTGAATGTACGAGCATTCCACACTTTTTCAGATATGTTGTGGTTTGCGAGACAAGCCCAGCGGTCAGGTATTCAAGCAAGGTCAAACTCAAACCGCTGTTCTAAGCAAGCAGGGGGCCACAGGTATTCTCGGTATGAGGGTTGATTTAATCAAATAAATATCCTTCCACTTGTGATTAGCGTTCGGCCCTCTTACCACTGTTACAAAAATATATGTTCGGAAAAAAAGTTCGGCTAGATTGGAGATGGCTCAGAACGCGGTTTTGTTAAACAACGACTGAGCTCTGTTTAAATAACCAGCCCTATCTTTAGCTTAGCTTTGTTTCAACTACGGCACCATATGTCAAACATAAATCAGATAGGCTGTACTGGTGGTCGCTGGAAAACGCCAGCGACACGAAGACTGCCGAGCACGCCTCGAGCATCTCCGATCTCACGATTATAAATGAACCCTGTCAGTCACGTGCTTGTCATCGTCTAAACCTTTATTAAAGAAGTAATCACTTCATAATATATTGGGGAGTGTTAAATGTTTCAGGGACACTTTTTTTCGTCAAGGTTAGAGCTGGCTTCCTTTCCAATGGGGTTTAACAACATATTGTCCTTTTTCCTATTTCAAAAATCCCCCATGTTCATCCCCAAAGGAGCCTCCAGCTTAGATACTCGTTCATCATATTTCAAAATACAGGAAAATAAGCAACTCATTGGATTTGTTGTCGAGAGGTCTTACTCTCCCACTCTGTTATCGTGTAGTCGACAAAGTCTTAGCAATCTGTGGTGTACGTCGATAAACTTCAAGTTTTCCTTAAAGACGGACGATGAAATCGAAGGAAATTGTGAACTCAACAAGCATGACATCTCCGTTGTAAACGAAAACATTTACTTTAATGACCGCGATGGAGTCATTTTCTCATTTCTCTTTAGGATAATTAATGTTTTATTGCATTCATTAGTTAAAAGCGTTATACTGAATTTTTATCTATCGCTGACTGAATTCAAACCAGTCATTTGATTATCATATTACATTAACAAACAAAACCTTCACTGTAAGTGAAAGCGAAAAATATAACTCGGTTGAGGCCTTACCCGTAAAAATTAAACATCAACTCCGCAGTAATCCTCAGGTAATCAAACTGAGATACTATATGAATGTAGAATTCAAAAATAACTTAAAAGATATCTTGCCCCAAGTCACTTTGTGAGCCAACTTCCATCTTTTCGTGATTATTCTGAATTTTCAGACAATAACTTCTTCGCGAAAAATCGTACTGAGATTGAATAACTCCATTAGACTGTTTTGAATCCATTCCTTAATAGTTTCCGGCGTTATCCACTTTATCCGGATAAATTAATATGGTTATTGTGCTAGAATCTGCCATTAATTCACTCCTTGTGGCGTAAGTTCTCGTGAAAGCTAAGTGAGGCATAATGGCGCATGAAATTTGCAATTTCACGAATTTAAATGCCTTCCAACCTGATTTCTTTTTGTATGTTTGTCTCACTTTCAAAGACATCTGGTTGCGTACGTGCTTTGGATTAAAGTATAACAAATAAACAATGTGGAGCTTTTCTATTGAAATTGGATAATTAAATTAAAAGAATATTTCCCTTTCATATATCATTGACAAAGCTTTCATTTTTTTGTGTAAAGAGGCTCCCTCCATCATTAGTTTTGAAAATTTCCCGGCAGATTCAGCCATCCTGTTGGAAAGAGAAATTTTTAAAATGTTTTTACTCCTCAGCTTTTTTGTTTCAGTTTCTTAAAAAAAAGAATTTCTGTACTTTTATTTTACGGAAAAATTAAGACTCCCTTTCAAAGTAAATGAACTTGACTTTACTTGTCGACAGCTGTTCAGAGCTTATGTTAGTATGTTATTTGCCTTTCTTTTTCAGTTTCTTAAAAAAAAGGATTTCTCAGCCAGTATAACCTGAAAGTATTTAAACATCCCCTGTGAAATAAACGGATTTGACTTTACTTGTCGACAGCTGTTTAGAGCTTATGCTAAAGCGATCGATCTAAAACTGTCTGGACATTTTCCAACCATTACTGGGTATCTTCTTCACATGCGAATATTAATAGAATCCTTCAGACTTCTCGATTACGACTGAGTCTCTTTACTCGTAAGAGTTATACTACTTTTGGTAACTTCGAATTCGGAATCTCATTCAGTTTTCGAAGGGAAGATATTTCAACAATCCCGAGTTTTTTTTTTTTTTTCTAAATCAGTGAAGTTGTCATCCTTTTCCGGCTGACTTCTCCTGGTGATGGACTTAAAGAGCTGTCATGTTGATAATTTTGTTCCAGAGGACAAATCTTGTATCCATATATGAAAACCGAGGAAACATGAGAAGCAGCTTAAACACAGTTTGTAGATAAAATGTGGAAACTTCACCTGAAATCTTACGTTATCGTGATCGGGAGAGACCCCTCTCTTAACTTGCATATCAACACTTTAGCAATTTCTAACAGACTCGGAATTCTTAAAATGCAAGCGTAGGCAAGGCTAAAAAAAGCATATCAGTGGAGATTTTAAACACCAATGAGGACACAGATTGCCTCAAACCCGAGAGTATCTCTCTAGTTTTCATCCACCGACATCTTCAAAACAACTCAATATATAATTGTGTTTACAAAACTTATTTGCATAATTCTGAAAATTAACAAAGCCATCTCTTAGACCGTTGAGCTTGGTTTGCTTATCTTCTACATGTTCTCCATAAGTTATGAAGAGGAAAAAAAGGAGAATTGGAAAACAACCAAACCATTTTGAAACATGTGTCCGAAACCCTTTTTCACGGGCTATAAGTAAACGAAACTTTTTTTCTCAAACGTTAGTCGAGAAGATCGCTCTTAGCGAGAGCGGCAATTAATTCCATAAACCTCACGTTTTTCTCCCAGCCAACAACGCCAACTTTTTTGTTAACAAAAGTATCAATATGTGAAGTACCCGAAAAGACACATTTTAGCCTAAAATAGACCGTTTGTAAAATGGCGTCGTCAAAAGGTGGTATTATTTATAATGAGGCTTTGTGACTGGCTATTGTCGCTCTCTGAACATTAGCAGTCCTCTTATTTATAAAAACTACAATTTTCACAATCCGAAGCTGTTTCCTATCCTTATGCGTTTTAAGAAAATTTTCGATATTTCAATCCGCTTGTCATGCCATATTCATGAAGCTTCATGCTTTTTCTCAGTTTTTAACCGGCGCCTTCGAAACCAAAATTATAACAATATAACCTGACAAAAAGGGTTCCAATATTTCCATTTTTCCCGATCAATTCTGTCCACAAACCTACAGGGAGTTCTCTTAACGTCTTCTACTAAAAATGGATGGAGTTCCATCCAAAAGATTTCAATATTTACCTGACAACATTAAAAATTAATACATTTTGGTGGAAAGGTTTTCCTTAACAAAAGAAACAAACTTAAATCTACTACACCTTCCTTTAAGACCGAGGATAAGCAATATGCATCATACAATATAATCAATATCAGGTTTGTTCCATGTAACAAAAAACATGTAACATTATACATAAAACGTATAATGAACGTCGGGTTACTTCTTCTGGCAAGTTGATTTCGTAATCGTTTCTACCGTCTCGTAGAGGATATCACATGCATGCAATAATGTTTTGCTGATCATATTCCAAAATCTTCTGATAAAAATTACTTTTCCTTTTTCAAAAAGATTTCAATTAAAGCTTAGTTCTATCGGTAAAGTAAAAAAACTATAACTCTTAATGAAAAGTAAAACCGCAATATTGAAAATTTCGGTTGCCATGACGACGCTGTTCTTTTCATACGTGGAAGAATTAATGTTACGTTCACTGCACGCACTGAAGATATCAATTTCTGAAACAGGAGAGATTCTAGCTTCCTCGCTGGCTCCGCCTGCTAACAATCACTATGGCCGTTTGTTACCAATAGCTAAGGATAAAGTATCATCTCTTTCGAGCGACTATGTTGTCTATTTTCTCCAGGTTTGTCATATGACCGGTTGCCTCAATGGTGGTACCTGTATTCGCGACATAAAAAGGCAAACTTTCTCGTGTACCTGTCAACAGCCTTGGATCGGGGAAAGATGTCATATGATCAGTCTCGGCGCATGCGGTGGGGGTGAATGGACGCTGGTAATGAAAATAAACGGCTCTCAGGTGTAAATTTGTTAAACTGTAATGCTGTCAAATTATCACTGGTCACGGACAACCATAGCGCGGAGGCTTCATTTAGCAATCTTTAACAATTATTGGACGAGTTTGAGCAAAATATCGGGATTTGTCCGTGGCGAGCAGATCAGTTATTTGTCGAAGCCGAAGGCGAAGAGTAAAATATCGACTAGACTGGACTATTTTTTGGACCATTTTTGGACCATTTTTTTACCCTTTTTTGGACCTTTTTTAGACCATTTTATAATGGGGCAAGCACACTATTGGTACTAAGAGAGGGGTGGGTGCAGTCAATAAGTACTAAGGGAGGGTGGGAGGTAGAGTGTTATTACTCAGGGAGGGTAGAAGGTGGTTGTAATTGTAAACACTACTGGTTAATGGAGCTTTTACTCGATCGTGCAAATTAGTTTAATCGGTTTTTTGACTGACTTTTTCTATACCAAAATTTTTGCGCTGGACCGCTGCGTTTCCTTAATTTTTTTTGTCATGCGAAAGCGAAACTGTCACGTAAACACCGGATTCTCATTTGTATTGAAAATATCGAGTTTACGATCCTCCACTCTTGAGTTGCCAGTCTGGCATAGGTTATGCGTATACCTTTTGAGGCGACTTGTGCCCCAGCAGTTTTCCTTTGTGTATACAGTATCCAATTACCAGATTTATCTATCCTCCTTTGTCACTGATGTTATCAGACGAGATCACGGAATTTCCGTTCCTTAGCCCTTGACTTAGCCGCATATTGAATTCACAGGCCGCGCATCGCAATTTTACCGTTTATACGTTTACTATATAAAATCATTGTTGGTACAGTCGTACAAAACAACCTTCTCTCGGGTGTTTCGAAAATGCAGACTGCAGACCTCGAAAACACAGACCTTTAAAACGCAGACCTCGAAAACGCAGACCTCGAAAACGCAGACCTCGAAAACGCAGACCTTGAAAACGCAAACCTAGAAAAATGTATCTTCGAATTTTCGAAGAGAACATTGGTTCACGCGCAGACGTCCAACGTTAAGTGCGGGACAAACCATATATGGGTAATGAAATAGACATTCGCCGTGTACAACATTCCTTGAATGCAAAACTTCAAGTCCCTCGGCGATATCAATCACTGCGTTGAGAAAAAGCGGTAAAAAATGTTGAAAGGCTTCGCCGGCTTGTATTCTATCGAGGTAAAACAATAATTCGAGGAGATCTAAACCTGAACATCAAGACCGAATGGCACGAAATCAAAACACTCGTATTCCATCATTATAGCAACCGGTTTAAGACCGATTAGAATAATTTCTACGATCGAGTAAAGCTCCATTAACCAGTAGTGTTTACAATTACAACCACCTCTCACCTCTCCCTGAGTAATAACAGTCGGCCTCTCACCCCTCCCTCAGTACTTATAGACTGCACCCACCCCTCACTGAGTACTAATGGTGTGCTTTCCCCCCTACAAAATGGTCCAAAAAACATGGTTCAAAACATAGTCCAGTCCAGTCCATAATTTACCCTATGCCAAAGCCGAAGGCTAAGGCAAATAATTGATCTGCGAGCTCTGACACTGACAAATCACGATATTTTACGATAACCGAGTTCAATAATTGTTTTATCTTTCGATCACCGAGTTTGTTTTCAATTTTTGGGGGGGAAGCGGCAACCGCGCGCTGCTGCCAGAAATCAAATGTTTTCCTTGTTTGTTTTGGTCGATATAATCTCTGAATACTACGCATGAGCAGAAAATTATTTATAGCAAAAACGCAGTTAGACGGTAGTACGCATGAGCAGACCATTACTTGTTGGCAGATTTCTGTAGGTCACGTGGTCGGCTCCCAGCCAATGAAAATGGAGGAAAAAATCCATCGAATGATAATAGCATTTATCTGTCAACAACCTATGAGGGGATGCCTAAGTTATACGACCAGTAAAGGCCTTTAAGTCTGTTATTGAAAAATCTCTCTTGTTTATCTACACTGACTAGGGAACTTTTCATTACCATTCTAATCTCTGGAGCAACAGTCAAACCTACAATATTGACGGAGGAAAGACTGGATTTGACTCACAAGAGACCAAGTTACCGACCTGTTGGAACGCATCTTTCGTCAAGATCTGCCTCGGTATGAAGATCGAACAACATATTAACTTCATACTCTTCAACCAGAAAGCTAATTCCCTCTACTCAATAATCGCCGATGGAAACCATCGCACGACGTCATTGGGTCGTGACAACTGGATGAAACTGATTGGCTCACAAGCATCGTTACAACCCAATTGCAACCGAGAGGGGTTTAATGTGAAGAGCGATAGATCAGGAAGACCGAAAACTCGCATTGGAACCCTTGGAAACAACGAGAACATCTGCAACACTTGTGACTCTAGAATTGGTTTCGGCACAGGAGGTATACACGATGGTTCCAACACCTGTGGAGACGAAGCTTAGTATGGTATTATACATATCAAAGGGATGGGATACATTTTGGCACAATGAGATAAGAACAAGCAATGGAGATGTGCTTCAAGGTTGCTGCCGAGTTTTGCAGAGTACAACCTTCTTTGTTCCTCAGGGACTTAGTTCCCTGACTCAACACTCGGGGCACAGGACCCTCAGCTCCGCATCGATCGGGGCTGCGAACGAGATTAGTGTAATAAGCCCGCGCTCATTCGATGAATTATTCTTTCTTCTTTACAGCTAAAGTTCGCCATCGAAAGAAGTAAATTATTACTTTTTCAAAAAAAGTATGACGCCACTCTTTTTTTTTTTTATATATATAATTATTTCCGTGAAATAAAGGTGGAAAATGTCTCGGGCGATATATGAAACTTCAAAAGCTCGAACTAATTGCTGGCTGGCTGGCTGGCTGGCTGGCTGGCTGGCCGACTCACTGAATGAGTAGCTTTAGAAGACTTTTACAGAACAATTACACTTATATTTACAACCTTGCTATGTGCATGACCCGGAAGAGTCTTATTAGGAAAGTTATCGTTGGGAAACGCGCGCTCGTTAATTCAACCGGCCATGTTATTGTGCATTTATTTATTTAAAGATTTGCACACCAATTACAATATACGGGTAGTACAAATAGCAAGACACTATGGCAATAATAATTTAAAAACAGAAGAAACAAATTTTAAAAAACCCTTCCCCGAATCAACTTAACGGCCTGCTCCCAGTTGGCTTGTTAGCTCAATTGGTAGAGCGCTGCACTAGTATCGCAGAGGTCAGTGGTTCGAATCCCGTACAGGCCTGATTTTTTTCAGGTCGGATTTTCGCTATTGCTTAAATAGCGCTATCTACTGCGAGGATCGTTCACCATATGAAGCTAAGTATGGTAATATACATATCAAAGCGATGGGATACATTTTGGTACAATGAGATAAGAACAAGCAATGGAGATGTGTTGGTTGAGTTGCTGCCGAGTTTTGCAGAGTTTTGCAGAGTACAACCTTCCTTGTTCCTCAGGAACTTAGTTCCCTGACTCAACACTCGGGGCACAGGACCCTCAGCTCCGCATCCATTGGGGCTGCGAACGAGATTAGTGTAATAAGCCCGCGCTCATTCGATGAATTATTCTTTCTTCTTTACAGCTAAAGTTCGCCATCGAAAGAAGTAAATTGTTACTTTTTCAAAAAAAGTATGACGCCACTCTCTGTTTTTTTTTATGTTATTTCCGTGAAATAAAGGTGGAAGACGTCTCGGGCGATATAGGAACCTTCAAAAACTCGAACTAATTGCTGGCTGGCTGGCTGGCTGGCTGGCTGGCTGGCCGATTCACTGAATGAGTAGCTTTAGAAGACTTTTACAGAAAAATTACACTTATATTTACAACCTTGCTATGTGCATGACCCGGAAGAGTCTTATTAGGAAAGTTATCGTTGGGAAACGCGCGCTCGTTAATTCAACCGGCCATGTTATTGTGCATTTATTTATTTAAAGATTTGCACACCAATTACAATATACGGGTAGTACAAATAGCAAGACACTATGGCAATAATAATTTAAAAACAGAAGAAACAAATTTTAAAAAACCCTTCCCCGATCCATCAACCAAAAATAAATGATAAGTTATTTGATTAATTAATAATTAACAAGTGCATGCACTATATAAATTTACTCTTCTACATTTGGGACAGGTAATCTTAAATAAACGAACGTCGTCCCCATCAAAAACGTTAAAAGGGTGCTTAAAAAATTATTATTTACGTTGGCACTTGAATGAACCCAAGGATTCAGCTAACTTTATATCATCAGGGATACTATTCCACATGGTACAAATTCTATTAAAGAAAGTCCCGAAACTGCGAGGTACTATTTCTATTTGTCCTAAGATAAAATTTAAGTAAAGTTTGATTTGGAGTTAGAGTCCAGGGTAGGGGGACGGGGCGGGAAGAGGTACTCCCCTACCCTCATCGTTTTTCCACAGTCGCTCGCTCCTATTAGTTCAAATTTCTTTCTCTCCCCAGCCTTCCGCTTCCGTTAAACTCAATGATGACGGCCGTAATTCTGACCAAGAAATTACTGAGCACACTTCCGCCAAAATTACGCCCTCGCTGCAGGCTACAATTTAGAGTTTGAAGACAGTGTCCGCTAATATTCTCCAGGGTTGTCAGATGACCGGTTGCCTCAATGGGGGTTCCTGTATTCGCGACATAAAAAGGCAAACCTTCTCGTGTTCCTGCAAAACTCCTTGGACTGGTGAAAGATGTGAAAATAAAATGGGTAATTATGACGTTAACCACAAAGAAAGGCAAAAGTTCATGAGTTCAATTTTTCATCTTTTTTTCAATGTGCCATTCAATAACCTCACCAACCCTAAAAGATTTTCAAGTGAATAGTAAGCCGGTGTAGAGTGAAAGAATCACCCTTTGTGAACAGAGATATGGAAAAAATGAACTTAGCTCGTAATGGCATCTAATACATATTCACCTTTCAACCCCTAAGAGCGACAAGCATCTAATTTCTTCTAACAGTATCGTTGTTGAATCAATCACAAAATTCATGGGAATTAAGGAAGTAAGCAACAACTAAAGAATCATTTGTTTGTCAATCAAAGTCTCCTTATCAGTGCCATTGGAAATGTATAAAGAACAGTATGGAGAAGATGCACATTGACCTTGCGGTGTAAAGAGTTAAAGATGCTGAGGTATAACTGAGAGAATTTTGTCTTTGAGTCACGTAAAGAATTCTAACTATTTTATCTCCCTTCATCTTCCAGGGAACTCCACGTGCAAGTAAATATATCATAGTAAATTGTAACTAACTGGTAGAGTACTCAGTAATTCACCTAAACACTGTCAGTATTGGCTTCTTCCAGCATTAAATGATAAAGTCCTAGTCAGTCTGAGTAAAAAGTACCTGTAATTACTATGAAAATCGACTTTTACAATCCAGAGACATAGAAGTATTTTTGGCCACTTCAGTTCTTGAGGAAGATACAGTAATTCACACTTCCAACCTGTTTTTTTTTTTTTCGTGGGAACTAACTCAAACTGAAAGCTCTAAAAATGATAACACAAGAAAACCATTCTGTGACTAAAGCCTCAAAAAGTCAAAAAAATACAAAATTTATCATTCTAAAGCTTCTTCATAAAAATAAAAAGCGAGGCAAACATTTCAACAGTACTTTACTTTTGCGTCATCAAACCACCACCCTCATGCATACACCTCTTACCTCTTTCCTTGTTGCAGTTCTTTAGAGATCTCTGTCGTCATTTCTTCTAGGGCTGGTGGGAATAAGGCCTATTCATTACAAATAAGTTCTGACAAGGTTCCCGTGTACTGTCACATGACAAGTCTTGGCGCATGCGGTGGATATGGATGGACGCTGGTTATGAAGATGGATGGCTGGCTAGTATGTACTTATTTGGTTCACCAGTTATGGCTCTTAGGTCTTTTACAAGACGTTCAGTTGAAACAGTGAACTGCTTACGCAAAAATATTTTGACATTCCAAGATTTTTTTGCTTTATTTACTCATATTCATAAGCACTTTATCGTTAAGCATAAAAACGAACAGAAGCCGCAATTTTCTTGCAGCCATATCCTTGTCATTAGCCGGGGTCGAGATCAATTACAGCCCGGCCAGTTACGATGTGCTTGAATACACTTTTATCCATGCATCCTTCTACGTTTGAAAATCATGACTCAATCAGGTCTTACCGGGACAAACTTTGTAATTATGAACTAATTTGTTCATGCCATGTCTAGAGAACGTTTCACTATGATGGCGACCTCTGGAGCAATAAAAAAACTTTTAACCTTGAAGGAGGAAAGACTGGGTTTGACTCAAATGAGACCAAGTTACCGACCTACTGGAACACACCATTCAAAAGGATCTGTCTCGGTATAAAAATCGGTGAAAAGGACAGCTTTATTGTAATTGACAAGCCGGCTACCTCACTATATTCTCTTATCACTGATGGTAAATACCGCGACACGTCACTGGGTCGTAACACGTGGAAGAGGCTGATTGGCTCACGGGCCTCTCTGCAGCGCAATTGCAACAGAGAAGGGTTCAATGCGGTGTGTACTAGTCCTCGTGGTTCGAAAGCAAGAATTGGTTATATTGCCAACCAAGAAAACAATTGTGGCTCCTGTGATTCCAGAATTGGTTTTGGTACTGGAGGTTATCACGATGACTCAAACACGTGTGGTAACGAAGCAACGTATAATCCAGATAACAGGAACAGAGATATCAGAGCTATGGGATA
>NC_142525.1:3757500-3815000 GCF_964205215.1 Stylophora pistillata
AAAGAAAAATACCTAAATGCTATTAGAAATCAATCAGCAATAGCTAAAAAAAATAGAAAAATATCAAAATTGCATCTTAATGTTTGCATTTCACAGTTTTTCCAGAAATAAAAGAAGGCCCTTATTATGTATGCACTGTCTGCAACAGAATGTTGTATAATTTTGAGTCTATGTTATGAAATCTTTTGACACTTTGTCTGCTCTATGTTTAAAACTGTTCACATTTAAACAATATGCTTCATAAGTAACAATGACTTGAAGTTTGTTGTGCGAAATGTTGTGTTATATTAAAATTGTTTGGATAGTTGCATTAATATCATTCTCGAACAAAAATATTTATGCCTTTTATTGTATTTTTATTCACAATGGTATAATTACAATAGAGATGTATGTGAAAACCCGTGAAACAATTACAAAGTAATATAGTACTAACAAAGGATCGTGGACAAAAGGAAAATTTTGGAAATATTTGGTTAAAACCTGAGACGAAATGTTACATTACACTATCATAGTGTGAATAAATGTGAATAGTCCCTTTAGTGCACAACATGACATGTTATCAGAGAAATTGTCACTACGCATTATCGGCAGCCCAACCCGATAACTATCGCTTTGCATCTTTTCAAAACGATATATTACCAAGAAAAATGTATACAAGAACAAAATTAAAATGCGCGTGCGTTAGATGTCACAGTAACAGGCGCGTGACTCTCCCAGACTAAGGAGAGTCACACCTGCGTTACCGTGACATCTAGAGAGCGCGTTTTTCAAAGCAGGGTCGCCAGATTTGAAAATTCTCAACTGTTCAAAATGCGGGATTCCCTAACATTTTCTCTTTTCACATCATTCATTAGATGTTTTTTTTCTCTAAAGAATATTTGCGATAAAATAGATTTTCATGTCGTGCGACAAACTTGTTGATGTAAACGACCCTTATGCATGTAAGTGTAAACGTGGGTTGCCAAGGTCAAAATGGCCCCGGTAAAATTCACGAAGTGATTCTTGTTCAGTAAAACCGAAGCCCGAGCTCTCAAAGAGGCAGTGATACAATCTCTTACAGTTGAAGCGTTGGCTGCAGCTGCTCTGAGAATCATGCAAAAAATTACTAGTTTCATGGGGTTTATTAAATATTTAGGGGTAAATTCGTAGATATCGATAGGAAGTACTTATCAAGAGATTATTTATGATAAAATGATAACGGTAGCTATTTATCCTGATAAACGCAAGATTATTGAATCTTTGAATCGCAGAAATGAGGAGAGGAGGAATGGGGAGAGGGAGCTAAAACAGTCTGCATCCCGATTTCAGGGTTCGATAAATGCAAACTTGTTAGAGGAAAAAAAAAGAAAGTGAATGTACGACCAATCCACACTTTTTCAGATATGTTCTGGTTTGCGAAACAACCCCAGCGGTCAGGTACTCACACAAGGTCAAACTCAAAACGCAGTTCTAAGCAAGCAATGGGCCTCAAGTATTCGCCGTATGAGGGTTGATTTATGCAGATAAATGTCCTTCCACTTGTGATTAGCGTTCGGCCCTCATACCACTGTTTACAAAAATATATGTTCAGAAAAAAAGCTTGGCTAGATTGAAGATGGCTCAGAACGCGGTTTTGTTAAAACAGCGGCTGAACTTTGTTTAAACAACCGGACCTATCTTTAACTTAGCTTTGCTTCAACTTCTGCACCATATGTCAAACGTAAATCAGGGAGGCTGTAAAAGTGGTCGCTAAAAAACCTCAGTGACACGAAGACTGCCGAGCACGCCTCGAGCATCTCCGATCTCATGACTACAAATGAACTCCGTCAGTCACGTGGTTTTCATTGTCTAAATATTCTTAAGATAAGTAAACATTAACTATTTTATTGGAAAGTGTTAAACGTTTGAGGGGCACTTTTTTCTCATCAAGGCTAGAGCTGGCTTCCTTTCCAATGGGGTTTAACAACATATTGTTCTTTTTCCTATTTCAAAAATCCAGCATGTTCATCGGCAAAGGAACCTCCAGCCAAGATTCTCGTTCATCATATTTCAAAATACAGGAAAATAAGCAACTCATTGGATTTACTCTCGAGCGGTCTGACTCTCCCACTTTTTTATCGTGTAGTCGACAGTGTCTTAGCAATCTGTGGTGTACGTCGATAAACTTCAAGTTTTCCTTAAAGACAGACGAGGAAGGAACTTGTGAACTCAACAAGCACGATATCTCCGTCGTAAACGAAAACATTTATTTTGATGACCGCAATGGAGTCACTTTCTCACTTCTCCTGAGGGTAATTACTGTTTTAATGCATTCATTAGTTAAAGGCGTTATACAGAAGTTTTTATCTATCGTTGACTGAATTGAAACCAGTCATTTAACTATCATATTACGTTAACAAACAAAACCTTCACTGTAAGCGAAAACGAAAAAAAACGTAACTCGGTTGAGGCCTTACAAGTAAAAATGAAACATCAACTTCGTAGTAATCCTCAGGTAATCAAATCTAAATACTATATGAATGTAGAATTCAAAAATAACTTAAAAGGTATCTTGCCCCAAGTTACTTTGTGAGCCAACTTTCACCTTTTCCTGATTATTCTGAATTTTTAGAACATAACTTCGCGAAAAATCGTACTGAGATTGAATATCTCAATTAGACTGTTTTGAATCCATACCTTAATAGTTTCCGGCGTTATCCACCCTATCCTTTTTGAGACGGATAAATTAATATGGTTATTGTGCTAGAATCTGCCATTAATTCACTACTTGTGGCGTAAGTTCTCGTGAAAGCTCAGTGAGGCATAATGGTGCATGATATTTGCAATTTCACACATTTAAAATGGTTTCCCACATGATTTCCTTTTGTACGTTTGCCCCACTTTCAAAGACATCTGGTTTCGTACGTGCTGTGGTTTAAAGTATAACAAGTAAACAATGTGGAGGTTTTCTATTGAAATTGGAGAATTAAATTCGAAGAATATTTCCCTTTCATATATCATAAGTGACAAAGCTTTCATCTTTTTGTGTAAAGAGGCTCCCTCCATCATTAGTTTTGACAATTTCCCCGCAGATTCAGCCATCCTGTCTTAAAGAGAAATTTTTCAAATGTTTAGACTCCTCTGCTTTTTTGTTTCAGTTTCTTTAAAAAAATGATTTCTGTACTTTTATTTTACGGAAAAATTAAGACTCCCCTTCAAAGTAAATGAACTTGACTTTACTTGTCGACAGCTGTTCAGAGCTTATGTTAATATGTTATTAGCCTTTCTTTTCCAGTCTCTTTAAAAAAAAGAAAAAAGGATTTCTCAACTAGTATAACGTAAAAATATTTAAAAATCCCCTGTGAAATAAACGGATTTGACTTTACTTGTCGACAGCTGTTCAGAACTTATGCTATGTTAAGGCGATCGATCTAAAATTGTCTGGACATTTTCCAACCATTAATGGACATCATCTTGATATACGAATTTTAACGAAATCCTTCCAACTTCTTAATTACGACTTTCTCTTTACTCGTAAGAGCTGTACTACTTTTGGTAACTTCAAAATCGGAATCTCATTTTCCAAGGGAAGATAATTCAACAATCCCGGGGTTTTTTTTTCCAAATAAGTGAAGTTGTCATCCTTTTCCGGCTGACTTCTCCTGGTGATGGACTTCAGTAAAGATCTGTCATGTTGATAATTTTGTTCCAAAAGACAGATCTTGTATCCACATATGAAAATCGAGGAGGCATGAGAGGCAGCTTACACACAGTTTGTATGCCACATGAGGAAACTTCACCTGAAATCTTACGTAAGCGTGATCGCCGGGGAGAGAACCTTCTCTTAACTTGCATATCGACACTTCACCAATTTGTAACAAAGACTCGGAATTCTCAAAATGCAAGCGGAGATTTTAAACACCGATGAGGACACAGATTGCCTCAAACCCGAGAGTATCTCTCTAGTTTTCATCCACAGACATCTTCAAAACAACTCAAATCAATGTGTTTACAAACCTTATTTGCATAATTCTGAAAAATAACAAAGACATCTCTTAGACCGTTCAGCTTCGTTTGCTTATCTTCTACATGTTCTACATAAGTTATGGCGACGCAAAAAAGGAGAATTGGAGAACAACGAAACCATTTTGAAACATGTGTCCGAAACCCTTTTTCACGGGCTAAAAATTAAGGAAACTTTTTTTCTCAACCGTTAGTTGAAAAGATCGCTCTTAGCGAGAGCGGCACTTAACTCCATAAACCTCACTTTGTTCTCCAAGCCAACAAAGCGGACTTTTTCTGTTAACAAAAGTATCAATATCTGAAGTACACGAGGAGACACATTTTAGCCTAAAATTTTGTAAAATGGCGTCGTCAAAAGTGGTATTATTTATAATTAGGCTTTGTGAGTGGTTATTGTCGCTCTCTGTTCAAACTTGGAATCGATCAATCTGTTGATATTCCACTCGCAGATCTTCAGGCCAACATTCGTTTTACCTTTACACTGTACATTGATTTGCTTGCTTTTCCGTTGAGCAATGTCTTCATTTGGGCCAGGGTTTGCCTCAACATCACCACTTAATATTACTCGCCGTGTGAGTTGGAAATTGCGGGAGTTATCCGTAGCATACGGAAAACGGTTCGAAAGATAATGTTTCCTGCGACTGTTTGGTCGCATTGGTGATTCGATTCTCGAAGGATTAAAACCATGGCTTCAACTTTCTCTGAACATTAGCATTTCTCTTATTTATGAAAAATACAATTGTCACAATCCCAAGCAGTTTCCTATCCTAATGCGTTTTAAGACAATTGTCGATATTTTAATCCGCGTTGTCATGCCATATTCATGAAGCTGCATGTTTTTTCTCAGATCCTATCCAACGCCTTCGAAACTAAAAATATAACGATATAACCTGACAAAAAAGTTCCGATATTTCCGTTTTTTCCGATAAATTATGTCCACAAGCCTAAAGAGAGTTCTCTTAACGTCTTGTATTTAAAATGGATGGAGTTCCATCCAAAAGATGAAAATATTTAACTGACAACTTTGAAAAATATATCATTTTGGTGGAATTTTTTCCTTAACAAAGGAAACGGACTTAAATCTACTACACCCTCTTTTAAGACCGAGGATAAGCAATATACATCATTCAATATAGTGAATATCAGGTTTATTCCACGATAAAATATATACATAAAACGTTTAATGAACTTCGTTTTATTTCTTCCGGCAAGTTGATTACGTAATCGTTTCTACCGTTTCATAGAGGATATCACATGCATGCAAAAATGTTTTGCTGATCATATTCCAAGATCTTCTGATATAAATTACTTTTCCTTTTTCAAAGGGATTTAAATTAAAGCTTAGTTCTATCGGTAAAGTATAAAAACTATCACTCTTTATGAAAAGTAAAACCGCAATATTGATAAGTTCGGTTGCCATGACGACACTGTTCTCTTCATACGTGGAAGAATTAATGTTACATTCACTTCATGTACTGAAGATATCATTTTCTGAAACAGGAGAGATTCTAGCTTCCTGGCTGGCTCCGCCTGCTAACTATCACGATGGCCGTTTGTTACCAATAGCTAAGGATAAAGTATCATCTCTTTCGAGCGACTTATTTATCTATTTTCTCCAGGGTTGTCAGATGACCGGTTGCCTTAATGGTGGTTCCTGTATTCGCGACATAAAAAGGCAAACCTTCTCGTGCGCTTGTCAACAACCTTGGATCGGGGAAAGATGTCACATGATCAGTCTCGGCGCATGCGGTGGGGGTGAATGGACGCTGGTTATGAAAATAAACGGCTCTCAGGTATAAATTTGTTAAACTGTAATGTTCTCAAATTTCATTGGCCACGGACATCTATAGTGTGAAGGCTTCATTTAGGAATATTAGTCGGAGGGGATGTCTAAGTTATACGACCAGTAAAGTCTTTTAAGTCTGTTATCAAAACTCTCTCTTGTTTATTTACGCTGAATAGAAAACTTTTCACTACGATTCTAATCTCTGGAGCAACAATGAAACCTTCAATATTGACGGAGGAAAGACAGGCTTTGACTCCCAAGAGACCAAGTTAACGGCCTATTGGAACACATCTTTCACCAAGATCTGCCTCGGTATGAAGATCGGACAACATATTAACTTCATACTCATCAACCGGCAAGCTAATTCCCTCTACTCATTAATCGCCGATGGAAACCGTCGGACGACCTCGTTGGGCCGTGACACGTGGATAAAGCTGATTGGTTCACAGGCATCGTTACAACCCAATTGCAACCGAGAGGGGTTGAATGTGAAATGCGACGAATCAGGAAGACCGAAAGCTCGCATTGGAATCCTTGGAAACAACGAGAAGGACTGCAACACTTGTGACTCCAGAATCGGGTTCGGCACAGGAGGTGAGCACGATGACGACAATACCTGCGCAAGCGAAGCTAAATATGGTAATATACATATCAAAGCGATGGGATACATTTTGGTACAATGAGATAAGAACAAGCAATGGAGATGTGCTTCAAGGTTGCTGCCGAGTTGTGTAGGGTGCAACCTTCCTGTGCATTGTATGACGCATGCAAGTAATCTTGTTCCTCAGGGACTTAGTTCCTTGACTCAACACTCGGGGCACAGGACACTCAGCTCCGCATCCACTGGGACTGGGAACGAGATTAGTGTAATAGGCTTGCGCTCATTAGATAAATTATGCTTTCTTCTTTACAGCTAAAGCTCGCTATTGAAAGAAGTAAATTGTTACTTTTTCGAAAAAAGTATGTGGCGACTAACTGCTATTTTTAATTCTTCTTTCTATGAAATAAAGTTGGAAAAGTTCTCGGGCGATATGGGAAACCTTAAAAAACTCGAATTACTCGCTTGCTGGCCGGCTAACTGGACGACGCACTAAATGAGTAGCTTTAGAAAACTTTTACGGTAGCATTATATTTATATCTACAGCCTGACCGTGCGCATGTCCAGGAGGAATTTGCAGTGTGGACCTCTCATTAGGACGAGTTAACGTCAAGAAGCGCGCGATCGTTCATTCAACTGCCTATGTTTATTATTTATTTATTTATTTATTTATTTACTTAGTTAAAGATTTCGACACTAATTACAATGTACGGATAATACGAATAATAAGACATTTTTTTTCTACAAGATTCAACTACCTGCCCAGCCCTTTGGTAATAATAATTAAAAATAAGAAAGAAATAAAAACCCTTCCCCGATCCATCAACCAAAACTAAATAAGTTAACTGATTAATTTATAATTTGCTAGTGCATGCACCATATAACTTTACTCTTCTACATTTGGGGCAAATAATTTTAACTGAACGAACGTTGCCCCCATCGAAAACATTCTAAAAATGCTTAAAAAATTATGATTTAAGTTGGCACTTGGATGAACCCAAGGATTCAGCCAACTTGATATCATCAGGGATACTCTTCCACATGATACAAATTCTACAAAAGAAATAGTCTAGAAAACGCGAGATACGATTTTTATTGGTCCTGAGATAAAGCTTAATTAACCTGTGATTTGGAGTCAGAGTCCACGGTAGGGGGAGGGGGCGGGAAGGGGTATTCCCGTATCCTCACGCCCCTCAATATTTTTTCACATTCGCTCACCCCAAATGGTTCAAATTTCTTTCTCTCCGCAGCCCTCCGCTTCCGTTAAACTCAATGATGATCGCCGTAATTCTCGACAGGACAATACTGAGCACACTCCCACCAAAATTACTCGTGCTCTTCAGGCTACAATTTGGAGTTTAAAGACAGTGTCCGCTGAAATTTTCCTGATCGCTAGATCCTTGAGTTCTACCATATATTTTTGTCTAGTAATGTCGTCTGTTAAATTTCTTATCGATACCCACCAGTCTATTTGAAGAAAGTTTTTTTCTTTTTCATTTCCAATAAGGCATTTGATCAAGAAAGCAGTAGCATCTCCTGTGACATATGCAAACCTTTTCATTGCGTGGAATTTTGTAGTTTTTTGTCCGATAAGGAGTCGAAGAGTTGGATTACCTTTTTTAATTACCTGACTTGCTAATTCGCTGTCAGCCAATTCATCACTTTCAAAGCGAAATATGTTCATGACATACGACTGCTAGAGCATAATTAGCTATAGAGGCTTTCAAACTGAATGAAAAAACTGGAGATTCAGTGAATCGCCAGGATACAATTTCTCCCAGAGCGTCAACATTTTTGTTGATATTTTTGTTAAAGTAGTGGGGCAATAGCGCTGTGCGCTGTTACTATTTATAGACCCGAAACTCAGACGAACAAATTGAAATTAACATTAATCATTTCCTCACTTTTGTCTGCCTTTTTTCATTAAAATGATAAAAAATGTCAAAAGTCTGACAAAAATCGCATTTGTGCGCCGCGCTATTAGTTATTGCAAAAAGATACAGGTGTGTTCACATAGTGCGACAAGTTTTATTCAAGCTGCATATACTATTCCATACTGCAACAGAACAAGACATGGCTTCGAAGACGACAGTTGTATTGTTCTTCTTGTTGGGTAATGTACGTTTTTCCGCCGAAGACAACCCCGAAACTTCTCGTTTTTCCTATTTAGAAACCTTGCAAAATAGGAACCTCCTTGGATATGTTGCCAAACGGTTTGATTCACCAAGTTTGTTATCTTGCGGTCAGCAATGTCTGAGAAATACTTGGTGTACTTCCACCGACTGCAAGTTTTCCTCCAAGTGGAAAGACGAAGGCACTTGTGAACTGAACAAGCATGACATGTCCATTAACGAAATCAACAATTTCTCTGACGACGAAGGAACGACTTTCTCGCTGTTACTTAAGGTAAGAATTAACATTATATTTTCTCTGATTATCTTAAGGAGCATTCAATGTTTATTTCTAATAAGCAGTTATTGACAGTTAATTTTCTAAAATCCCTCGGCCCTTTATACTTTGTTGGTGACGACTGAATAAGACAGGGAAATAAATTAAATACAATGATACGACGAGACAGAAACTTACCAAATCGTGAGGGAACTAGGTAAAACGACACACTTAAACAGAAACAAAAATAATTAATAAGCCACGCACTGCTATGAGGGCGTAAAACTTGACACATATGGGAAAGCGTAATTTACTTAAAGGGCCAAAATAATGGTGAATAAAGGAATGAGGGAACAACAAAAAAGAATGCGCGTAAATTAAGTTAGTCGTTTCTACCATTTCATAGTGGATATCACAAGCATACAATAATTCCTATTTGAATTCACGACTCATACACAAGAGTGGATGTGCAGCTCGAACTAGGAGCCCGAGTATTTAATGCCGTCCGACAAAGTTACACAGAGTAGTAAACAACTAGTCATCGCCTGTCGGGCTAAAACGTTCAGTGTGCCGCCGCCTGATACGAAAACCCAAAAACCCAATGGGAAAAATGGGAACGTATTCCCCATCCAAAACTACAGGCGCACCGACCTCTGGGGGTTAGAGGTAAAACAGCTTCATTACATGCAAGATAAAATTTAACATAAAACTAGGAAAGTTCGAGAGCTGAGATGCATACATTACAAATGTCAAACCTTAAATACACCATACAATAAAAGACTCAATAAACGCCATAACGGCCCACGTGCTGACATACCAATAGGAAAATATTTACATTCTTTGTCGCACCAACTTACAGTTTAGTTCCGCCAAATGTAAATACTTTAATCTGCTCATCATATTTCAAAATCTTTTGATAAAAACTACTTTTCCTTTTCAAAAATATTTAAATCAAAAAAAAAAAAAATTAAAAACTATTCATGGAAAGTAGATCGCTATATTGATAAGCTCGGTTTCCATGACGACGCTGTTTCCTTCATACGTGGAAAAATTAATGTTACGTTCACTGCACGTACTGAAGATATCATGTTCCGAAACAAGAGATATTCTGGCTTGCTGGCTGGCTCCCCCTGCTAACTATCACAATGGCCGTTTGTTATTAAGAGCTGAGGATAAAGTGTCAACTCTTAGGAGAGTGTTATTGTTATCTATATTCCCCAGGGTTGTCAGATGACTGGTTGCCTCAATGGTGGTTCCTGTGTTCGCGACATAAAAAAGCAAACCTTCTCATGTTCTTGCAAAAATCCTTGGAGTGGTGAAAGATGTGAAAATAAAATGGGTAATTATGACGTTAACCACAAAGAAAGGCAAAAGTTTATGAGTTCCACTTTTCATCTTTTTTCAATGTGCCATTCAATAACCTCGTCCACCTCAAAAGATTTTCAAGTGAATAGTAAGCCGGTAGACAGTGAAAGCATCACCCTCTGTGAACAGAGATATGGAAAAAATGAACTTAGCTCATAATGGCACCTAATACATATTCACCTTTCAGCCCCTAATTATAAGAGTGACAAGCAACTAATTCCTCCTCGTAGTATCCTTGCTGAATAAAGCAAAAAACCCATGGGAATTTGGGAAGTAAGCATCAACTAAAGAATACTTTGATTGTCAAACAAATTCTCCTTGTCAGTGCTTTTGGAAATGTATAAAGAACAGTATGAAGAAGATGCATATTGACCTTACGCTGTAAAGGGTTAAAGATGCTGAGGTATAACTGTGAGAATTTTGTCTTTGAGTCACGTAATGAATTCTAACTATTTCGTTTCCCTTCATCTTCCAGGGAGCTCCACGTGCCAGGAAATTTATCATACTAGATTGTAAGTTACTGGTAGAACATTTTCCAATCACTCTTAGTTACAGTCAGTACTGGCTTCTTCCAGCATCAAATGATAAAGTCCTGCTGGTCAGTGTCAGTAAAAAGTTCCTGTAATTACTATGAAAATCGACTTTTACATTCCAAAGACGTAGAAGTATTTTTAGCGACTTCAATTCTTAAGACACAGTAATTCACACTTCCAACCTGTTTTTTCGTGGGAAATAATTCAAATTGAGAGCTTTAAAAATGATAACACGAAAAACCCACTCTGTGACTAAAGCCTCAACAAGTCAAAAAACAATTAATCTTAAAGCCTCTTCATAAAAAATAAAAAAGCGAGGCAAACGTTCCAACAGTTTTGTACTTTTAGTCATCTGACCACAACCCTTATGATATACTTCTCACCTATTTCCTTACGGCAGTTCTTTTGAAATGTCTGTACTGTCGTCGTTTCTTCTAGGGCTAATGGGAATAGGGCCTATTCATTACAAATAAGTTCTGACAAGGTTCCCGTGTACTGTCACATGAAAAGTCTTGGCGCATGCGGGGGATATGGATGGACGCTGGTTATGAAGATGAATGGCTCCCTAGTATGTACTTATTTTGGTTCACCAATTAGGGCTCTTAGGTCTTTTACAAGACGTCCACTTAAAACAGTGAACTGCTTTAACGATATCCTATTGCTTAAGCAAAAATGTTTTGGCACTCCAAGATCTCTTTGCTCAGTTTATTTACTCATATTTCATAAGCACTTTATCGTTAAGCATAAAACGAACAGAAGCCACAATTATCTTGCAGTCATATGCTAGTCATTGGCCGGGGTCGAAATAGATTATAGGTCTTTTCAGTCTTTTCTACGCTGACTAGAGAACTTTTCATTACGATTCCAATCTCTGGAGCAACAATCAAACCTTCAATATCGACGGAGGAAAGACTGGATTTGACTCACAAGAGACCAAGTTACCGACCTACTGGAACACATCTTTCACCAAGATCTGCCTCGGTATGAAGATCGAACAACATATTAACTTCATACTCTTCAACCAGAACGCTAATTCCCCCTACTCATTAATCGCTGATGGAAACCATCGCACGACGTCATTGGGTCGTGACAACTGGATGAAACTGATTGGCTCACAAGCATCGTTACAACCCAATTGCAACCGAGGGGTTTAATGTGAGGAGCGATAGATCAGGAAGACCGAAAGCTCGCATTGGAATCCTTGGAAACAACGAGAATAACTGCAACACTTGTGACTCTAGAATTGGGTTCGGCACAAGAAGTTTTCACGATGACTCCAACACCTGTGGAAACGAAGCTAAGTATGGAAATATACATATCAAAGCGATGGGATACATTCTGATACAATGAGAGAAGAACAAGCGATAGAGATGTGGTTCAAAGTCACTGTCGAGTATTGCAGGGTGCAACCTTCCTTTGCATTATATGACGCATGCAAGTAATCTTGTTTCAGGGACTTCGATCCCTGACTCAACGCTTGAAGCACAGGATCTTTGAGCTCCGCATCCATTGGGTTAGGAACGAGATTAGTGTAATAGGCCTGCGCTCATTAAATAAATTACGCTTTCTTATTTATTGCTAAAGCTCGCTATTGAAAAAAGAAGTAAATTGTTACTTTTTCAAAAAAAGTATGTGGCCACTGACAGTCTTTTTTTCTTTCTCTAAATTCTAAATTTATAAGTATCTTCTTAAACTCAATGATGATCGCCGTAATTCTCGCCAAGAAAATACTGAGCACACTCTCACCAAAATTACGCGTTCTCTGCGGGCTACAATTTAGAGTTTGAAGACAGTGTCCGCTGAGGATTTCCTTCTCGCTAGATCCTTGAGTTCTACCATAAATTTTTGTCTATTGGTGTCGTCGGTTAAATTTTTGATCAATACCCGCCAGCCTATTCGAGGAAAGTTTTTTTTTTTTTTCATTTTCGAATTCAAAAGAAAGCAGTAACACATCCTGTAACATGTGCAAATATTTTTATTGTGTGAAATTTGCAGCTTTTTGTTCCATTAGGAGTTGAAGAATTGAAATACGTTTTTCAATTGCCGGAATATTTGCTAATTCGCTGTCAGCAAATTCCTCACTTTCAAGGCGAAATATGTTCATGACACAAGACTGCTAAGGTATAATTAGGCGCTTTCAAAGTGAATGGAAACTGGAGATTCAGTTAATGCCGGGCTAGGAAGCAATTCAGTTCTCTCAGAGCGTCCACATTTTTGTTGACATTTTTTTGTTAAAGTAACGGGGTAATTAGTTATTATTACAAAAAGCGACAGGTGTCTCCACATAGTGCGACAAGTTTTAATCAAATTATGAAGAACAGGAAGTGTTATTACAAGCTGCAAAGACTATTCCACTGATAGTGCAACAAACAGACAGACAGACAGACATCTATATTTATACAGGATAGCCCCTTCAGTGTAAATAAACACTGGTATCAACGGGGGTCCTGTTACCCTCCCAACCCACCCCGGGGGAGGACATCCATCACACAGTAATCTCGTGCGTGGGAAATTAACGTCTCCTGCCCCTAACCCTGCAGGAGACGGGACCTCCATTTATTCGTCCCTATCCGAGAAGACTAGAATATCTAACCATTTCTTGATGTTAAAGAAAGGAAGCATATTCTTCTCAGTTAATTTTAAGACCCTGAGTGTTGGTCCGGCCGGTATTGAACTCTCGACCTCCCGCACAGCAGTCCGGCGCTCTCCCAATTGAGCTAACCAGGCGGCGGTCAAAACAAGATATGGCTTCGAATACGACAGTTGTATTGTTATTCTTGTTGGGTAATGTACGTTTTTCCGCCGAAGACAACCCCAAAATTTCCCTTTTTTTTCCTTTTTTGAAACCTTGCAAAATAGGAGACTCATTGGATATGTTGCCAAACGGCTTTATTCATCCATTTTATTATCTTGCGGTCAGCAATGTCTGAGAAACACCTGGTGTATTTCGACCAACTTCAAGTTTTCCTTCAAGGGGAAAGAAGAAGGAACTTGTGAACTGAACAAGCACGAAATGTCCACTGTTAACGAAACCAACAATTTTTCTGATGACGAACAAACGACTTTCTCGCTGTTACTTAAGGTCAGAATCAATAGCATATGTTCTCTGATTATCTTAAGGAGCGGTCATTATTTATTTTTAATAAGCAGTTCTTGACAGTCAATTTTTTACCGTCCCCCGGCCCTTTATACTACTATGTTAGTGACGACTGAATAAGACAGGGAGATAAATACAAAGATACCACGAGACAGAAACCTACCAAATGGTGAGGGTAATCTAGAAAACACGACACACTTAAACAGAACCAAAATTAATTAATAAAGCGCGCACTGCTATGAAGGCGTAAAACATGCCACATATAGGACGGCATAATTTACCTAAAGTGCCAAAATAATGGTGAATAAATGAATGAGGGAAAAAGAGTAAAGAATATGCGTAAATTAAATTAATCGTTTCTACCGTTTCATAGTGGATATCACAAGGATGTAAAAATAATCTGCTTATCATATTTAAAATACATTCTAATAAAAAATTACTTTGCCTTTCCAAAAAATATTTCAATAAAAGCATAGTTCTATTGGTAAAATAAGAAATTAAAACCCTTCAGGGAAGTAAATCCGCTGCATTGAGAAGCTCGTGACGACGCTGTTCTCTTCATACGTGGAAAAATGAATGTTACGTTCACTGCACGCACTGAGGTTATCAGGTTCTGAAACAAGAGATATTCTGGCTTGCTGGCTGGCCCCGCCTACCAACTGTCACGATGGCCGTTTGTTACTGATAGCTAAGGATAAAGTATCATCTTTTACGAACGACTCATGTTATTTATACTCTCCAGGGTTGTTAGATGACCGGTTGCCTCAATGATGGTTCCTGTATTCGCGACATAAAAAGGCAAACCTTCTCGTGTTCCTGCAAAACTCCTTGGACTGGTGAAAGATGTGAAAATAAAATGGGTAATTATGACGTTAACCACAAAGAAAGGCAATAGTTTATGAGTTTCACTTTTCATCTTTTTTTATGTGCCTTTCAATAACCTCACCCACCCTAAAAGATTGAATTTTCAAGTGAATAGTAAGTCGGTAGACAGTGAAAGCATCGCGCTCGGTGCAAAGAGATATGGAAAAAATTAAACTATGCTCATATTGGCACCTAATACATATTCACCTTTCAGCCCCTAAGAGTTCCAAGCATCTAATTTCTTCTCACAGTATCATTGCTGAATCAAACACAACAGGAAACAATACAATATCAAGCACACAAGTGATAAGAATAATTAGGGATTATTAGTTGATCCAATATCAAATTCTCCAATTCTCATTATAATAATTGTATGGCAGATAGTAAGGAGAGTTAGAGACGAGATCGTGGCAGTGAATTATGAGCAATGGACTGAAATAATTGGGATGTTTCTTGTAAAATTCGTATTTTTCGGTTTGAATTTGATGGTCTGCCGCCTTCAGTCATATTCAGGGAGTCAAGGAAGTAACCAACAACTAAAGAATCATTTGATTGTCAAACAAAATCTCCTTCTCAGTGCCAATGGCAACGTATAGAGAACAGCATGGAGAAGATGCATATTGACCTTACGGTGTAAGGAGTTACAGATGCTGAGGTATAACTGAGACAATTTGGTCTTTGAGTCACGTAATGAATTCCAATTATCTCATATCCCTTCATTCTTCCAGGGAACTCCACGTGCCAGGAAATTTATCATAGTAAATTGTAAGTTACTGGTAGAACATTTTCTACTCACTTAGATACATTCAGTACTGGCTTCCAGCACCAAACGGATAAAGTCGTGGTCAATCTGATTGAAAAGTACCTGTAGTTACGATGAAGATCGACTTTTACAATCCAGAAACAAAGGAGTATTTTTGGCGACTTCAATTCTTGAGGAAGAAACAGAAATTCACACTTCCAACTTGTTTTTTCGTGGAAAATAATTCAAATTGGAAGCTTTAAAATTGATGACACGAGAAAACCCTTCTGTGACTAGAGTCTCAGCAATTCAAAAAATACAAAATTTATCATTTCAAAGCTTCTTCATAAAAAATAAAAAAGCGAGGCAAATGTTCCTACAGTTTTGTACTTTTACGTCATCAAAGCACCACCCTCATGCATGTACCTCTCACCTATTTCCTTGTTGCAGTTCGTTTGAAATCTCTGTCGTCATTTCTTTTAGGACTGATGGGAATAAGGCTTATTCATTACAAATAAGTTCTGACAAGGTGCCCATGTACTGTCACATGACGAGTCTTAGCGCATGCGGTGGATATGGATGGACGCTGGTTATGAAGATAAATGGCTCGCTAGTATGTATTTATTTGGCTCACTAGTTATGGCTTAACGGTCTTTTGCAATACGTCTAGTGAAAACAGTGAACTGCTTTAACGATTTGCAATTGCTTAAGCAAAAATATTTTGGCATTTCAAGATTTGTTTGCTTTATTTACTCATATTTCATAAACACTTTATCGTCAGGCTTAAAAACGAACAGAAGCCACAATTTTCTTGCACCATGCTTGTCATTTGTCGGGGGTCGAAATAAGTTATAGCCCAGTTTCGATGTACTTGAATGCACTTTTATCCATGCATCGTTCTATCAGTTTGAAAATCGTGACTCACTCAGGTCTTAACGAGACAAACTTTGTAATTAAGAATTAATTTGTTCATGCCATGTCTAGGGAACGTTTCACTATGATAATGACCTCTGGAGCAATAAAAAAACTTTCAACCTTGAAGGAGGAAAGACTGGGTTTGACTCAAATGAGACCAAGTTACCGACCTACTGGAACACACCATTCACAAGGATCTGCCTCGGTATGAAAATCGGTGAGCAGGACAGCTTTATTGCAATTGACATGCCGGCTAGCTCACTATATTCATTGATCGCTAATGGTAAATACCGCGCCACCTCACTGGGTCGTAACACGTGGAAGAGGCTGATTGGCTCACGGGCCTCTCTGCAGCGCAATTGCAACAAAGAAGGGTTCAATGTGGTGTGTACTAGTTCTCTTCATTCGAAAGCAAGAATCGGTTATATTGGCAACCAAGAAAGCAATTGTGGCTCCTGTGATTCCAGAATTGGTTTTGGTACTGGAGGTTATCCCGATGACTCAAACACGTGTGGTAACGAAGCAAAGCATGATCCAGATAACAAGAGCAGACATGCCAGAGCTATGGGATATATTTTGGTGCAGTAAACTCTTTGGAGGATACATGGTGGTGCAGCGATAAATGTTGTCTATCAATTTATCTATAAATTTCTTTGTTTACTTCGCATTTATATCTCTCATTTTCAACCTTTAGTGCTTCTTTTATGTCAATTTCCTTGCTTTTAGATGCAATAATTCTTAACAGTTTAAGTGCTCAGTGCACCACTTATATTCGACATTTTATTAAATGTTTGAAAGGTGTTTTTGAAATTATCACAGCTTACATCGACATAAATTGAATCGCTAAAAATTTAAGGTGGGTAAACGAAAAGTGGGGTCGGTCAAGAACTTCTGAATGTCGAGGGGGAGTTTGGCATTTGGCTTTCGTGGAGAGACTGATTAGATTGGACGAGACAGAGCCTCGCTTTGAAGTAAATTTAAGGCGTCAGAGCTGTCTTCTAGCCCTCAGAAGAAGCTTCTATAGAAAATGACCTACCAATTATTATCTAAAAGCCCTCAAAAGAGCTAGAATTGTGTGAACGGTTATCAGATTTTGGTTGGTAATGAGATCGGAAACGATAACAGAAATTCTATTATTGTTCCTGTTTTCTAACTGCCGCAGTTGTCGCCTCCCAAGGGAACTCGATATCTCGCTCCTCTCTTTTCAAATTGCAGACAAACATGCAGCTCATGGGATACGTTGTCAAACGTTTTGGTTTTGGCAGTTTGTTATCGTGTAGTAGCTAGAAAATGTCTAAAACATTTATATTGTTCTTCCATAAACTTCAAGTTGTCTTCCGAGAAGAATGGCGAAGGAGCTTGTGAACTGAACGAGCACGACATCTCTGTCAAGTTGGTGAATACTTCAAATTTGATGAACAGAAGGGAGTAGTTTTTTCATTACTTCTGAAGGTAATTTAGCTCTTGCGGGATTTTTTATCTTAAATGGTAGACTGTTCAAAAGCATCAATATGTAATGTTGAAAACCGCATTTTTACCGAAACATCTATGATCACGAAAAGAAAATTATGTTGTGGACTTCAATCGCTTGCTCAGTGAGGCCTCGTCCTAATTTTAATAAAAAGCATAAAGACTTCTTGACTGTTTTAAAGCTTACTGTTTTACAGACTGTTTTAAAGACAAAAATACATTGTCCCACTGAACATTTCTCTTGTTGGCAATGTTCTTAGCAATTTTCAAAAAATATTATTTGAAGAAAAAGAAAGAAATGAATTTTGAACAATAGTGAGCGACATGAAAGTAAGTCTTTCATTCAAAGTTTTCATCTACATTGTGATGACTAAACAAAGCAAGTTATTAAGTGACCCCTTTCTTTCCATAGAACCGTTCCTCACATTTGATTTACAATGTAATAAGTTTAACCGAGTCTTTACCGCTTGTAAAATAAACCATAATTCATCGTTATGTCTTCTTTGAAACTCCTTTCACAATAAAAGGTTTATTTAACACCCTTGTATCTCTTATTTCCCAACGCTTTTCAATCCTTGACTTTTTTAAAGATAATATTCAAGGGTAGAGACTGCGGCGTATTGAAAACACGAAAAGCGATGAAGCTTGCACAGGGGGTAGACCTTTAGAGGGCTCAGTGGACTCGCCAGTTGTTCTTTCTTGCAAGTTGATGCTTGAAACCTCTTCGTGTTGCTCATTTGAATAGCTTGGCCCCAGCTGCTTTTGAGTGGTCTATAGACACTGTCGAGAGTAATTAGATGTACTATTTTCAAAAGAATTGCGAGAAATAAAAGATAATAACAATTATTAGAAACACAAAAAATAAATCAAATGGAAATACAGTGGAATACCAATTTTTGGACCTCTCCGTTTCTCGCAACTCTTAATGATTCAAACCAGAACTATTGACCCTTTTTCCGACGAGAGACTATATTTTTCATCCCAGGCAGTTTCCACCATATTAGTCAAAGAAAATTCGTTAACGATTTCGTTGCTTGATCTCAATCAACTCTTTGTTATATTCTTAAAATATATCATATTTCAATTTTGATTTATTTGATTTCCTTTAGGGATGTTTACTCTCTGGCTGCCGCAATGTAGGTTCCTGTTTGTCCAACAGGGAAAAACAAACATATGCATGCTCATGTAAAGTACCCTGGACCGGAGACAGATGTGATGTTGAAATGAGTAAGGGATTCACACTTCTAGATTTTGTTCATAGATGGATCCTGAACTCTGCTGAAAATTTTCAAAGAGAAGTTAGTAACTTATCATAGATTTTCCAAAGCTCTGGTTCTGGGGAAAAAAAACATAACAAAACAAAAAGTATTAATAAATGAAGGAAAAGGCGACACCGGGTCGAAGAAAAGGAATAAATGAGTGCAAATCAATATTGGCAGGACGATAAAATTTATTACTTGCGAGTTCTAAGGGAAACCACACTCTTGCTGTTATTCATCTTATAGCGGCAACGACATGGCAAGGAAATATACGACAGGAAATTGTAAGTTATACCCTAGACATGTCTATTAATATTATCACTTCTCGTCCAATGTCCTTGATCTGAATTTCTGTTCTTATACAATTTCTTATAATAACACTTTCCTATTATTGCGATTTAATGCTGTAAAAACGTCATCACCTTCGTCACCAAAAATCGCAAAGTTGTAAGGGTATTATGAAAGCTGGAAAACTCAACATTTCAAGATTCTCATAGAAGCCATGATTTGCCAAATTCTCAGACAACCTATAATTGTTGTTCATTATATTTGCGTCGCCAGGGCCACAGAAAATAAAGCTTACTCCCTGCAAGTGGATTCTGGGAACCTTCTTGTTTATTGTCACCTGACCAATTTTGGCGCATGTGGGGAAGGTGGCTGGACGCTGGTCATGAAAATAGATGGCTCTAAGGGGTATACCTTTTCGTTTGTTTTGCTTATTTGTTTGTTTGTTTATGAGTTATTTACTAAACACACCAAACATGATTGCGACGTCAAGAGACACAAGGGATTGTTAGAGAAATTAAAAAGATAGCAACAATCCGAAAGCTATGTTAAATATGAACATTCTCAAATCATTTTTAAGTCTAGGTAAATGGTATTCGGGAGTGGAGTAAAATTGGCTGGCATTTTGCTCGAATGTCTTGGAAGAGTTCAAACAGAGGCCCAACGGGATGTGCACATTACTAAAATTTGTGATTCAGGG
Source organism: Stylophora pistillata (assembly GCF_964205215.1). Taxonomy (NCBI): domain Eukaryota; kingdom Metazoa; phylum Cnidaria; class Anthozoa; order Scleractinia; family Pocilloporidae; genus Stylophora; species Stylophora pistillata. The sequence continues at coordinate 3,777,484 of NC_142525.1, forward strand.
TTGGTTACCCCTAGATCCTTAGGAAAGCTTGAGGAAATGCTGGAGGGGGGTAGCCTTGTGATGAACAGGCAACCCATCCAGGGGGGGAATTGGTGCTATTCCTAATCCCTTCAGTTTCTATGGCGGGCCACTTGGCTCGAGCACAGACTAAAAATAGGACTATTTGATGGTTTCGATATCCTACTGTCATTATATCTCATATCTGTTGTTTATCACTAGCTAACTTTTCATTACGATGCAAGCATCTGGGGCAGTAAGGAAATTTTCAACCTGGACGGTGGAAAGACTGGGCTTGACTCACAAGAGACCAAGTTTTTAATAGTAGTCTTAAAGACTCTTTAAAGAGTCTTTAAGAGTAGTCTTGTCTGTTTTTAAGAGTAGACTTAAAATTTATTTGAATATTTATTGAATTTTTATTGAATCTGTAGCCTTAAATCTTATCTTTTGTATGTTTTTAGTAAGGGAAATTGTTTTTATACAGGGCTAACCTCACGATTTTCCCTTTTCAGGATGTATTTTTTACATTTGCGTTCTAGCTCCCTGAATAAATGTTATGTTATGTTATGTTATGTTATGTTGTTATGTTAAGTTACAAACCTACTGGAACACATCGTTCACAAGGATCTGTCTTGGTATGAAGATCGGTGAGCAGGATGACAACTTCATTGCTTTTGACAAACCGGCTAGCTCGCTATATTCACTAATCGCCGACGGAAGTTACCGTGCCACTTCGTTGGGTCGAGACACGTGGAAAAAGTTGATTGGTTCACAGGCTTCCTTGCAGCTCAGTTGCAACACTGAAGGGTTTAATGTTCGTAGTGGGAGAAGTAACAGCGCTAAGGCAAGGATTGGAATTATTGGTAATTTCCTTCAAAACGATCCAGAGACAAGCACTATCTTTTCGCAGCCTCCGCTCATTTCATTCAAACGCGACAAAAACATAGGCAATTTTTTGGTCAGAAGTTCTTTTCAGACTAATGACCAACCAGGCACTTTTAAATGCGCTCGTGCACGATGCAAAACGTGTCCTTTCATTCACAACACTGATAAAATATCGGGACCTAAACGATCCATTGAGATCACCGATCACTTCATGTGCACCTCCGCCAATGTAATCTATTGCATAACTTGCACTTCTTGCAAAAAGATATACATCGGCGAAACAGGCAGAAGACTAGGTGACCGATTCCGAGAACACCTTCGAGACGTGGAAAGGAATGACAAGGACACATCGAAACCAGTCGCTAGACATTTTAATTTACCTAATCATTCTAAGCAACACATGGCAATCTGCGGTCTTTCCTTGCACTTAGGTGGCACGGAAAGCCGTAAAAATCTTGAACAAAAGCTCATCTTTCAAACCGGCAGTCTAACTCCCACAGGGATCAACGAACGCTTTTCATTCCACTAATTTATTCATGTTTTTCTCGTTGCCATGCTCCCACCAATAACGTAGCTCCATTTTCTGCCTTTAAAAGCACACACAACCCACAATTCCTCTATTCGCTCCGACGAAGGGCTAACGCTCGAAACGTCAGCTTTTGTAATCATTACGGTGGCTAATTTACCATTTCAACTTTGTTGATATATCCAAATTATTTCGTTACTCCCACCGACCCAGCCCCAAACAGTTTCTTTCGAAACTATCAGCCTTTATTATTGGGGGGCAGTGCTGTGAATAACAATCTCCTCAAACGAAGACATTAACTGATGCAGAAACACTAGTTATCTATACCTTTTCCTGTTCTGTTTCTCTGAAAAGAAAGGCGCCTTGTTAACGCCAGATTGAGCAAGGCTCATTTGGTGAACTTTCTGCAAACACAAAAGAAACACTCAAGGATGTCTGTTTGAAAGACAAATGATGTTGCACTTTCTGTTTTTAAGACGTTTGACGTCAGATCACACCCAGATAAACAGAAAGGTTTTGTTCTTTACAATAACGCACGGCTGCTAAAAGACGTGTATAAAGAGCACCTCTGTAAGCAATATGACTGTTTTGCTGCGCATTAAAATATCTCACGAAACAGTGCCATCGATTTAAAGATTTTGTGTGATATAATGCGAAATGATCATAACTTATGCGTTTGCGAAATTAAGGGGATATGTTTATTTGGTTAGTGGCTGGAGTGTGGTTTTTTGTAAGGCTATTGTTAAAAGCCGCACCACAACTTAAGATACAGATGTTATTTCCCGTTTCTTAGTTGAAACGAATGCCACACCCTCATATTATCAAACAAATCTGGTGCACACAAGACAAAGGATTTCAGTGGAAAGAAGCTTACCAACACAATATCCCATGCAAAAATAGTCCACGATCAACATAGCTGTCGTGGGCTAAAAGTAAACGAAACCTTTTTCCTGAAACGTTAGTCGAGAAGATCGCTCTTAGCGAGAGCGGCTCTTAATTCCATAAACCTCACGTTGTTCTCCCAGCCAACAACGCCGACTTTTCTGTTAAGAAAAGTATCAATATGTGAAGTACACGAAAAGACACATTTTAGCCTAAAATAGACCGTTTGTAAAATGGCGTCGTCAAAAGTGGTATTATTTATAATTAGCCTTTGTGGCTGGTTATTGTCGCTCTCTGAACATTAGCATTCCCCTTATTTATAAAAAATACAATTTTCATAATCCAAAGCTGTTTCCTATCCTAATGCGTTTTAAGACAATTTTCGATATTTCAATCGGCGTTGTCATGTCATATTCAAGAAACTGCATGCTTTTTCTCAGCTCCTATTCAACGCCTTCGAAACCAAAAATATAACAATATAACCTGACAAAAAGAGTTCTGATATTTCCGTTTTTCCCGTTAAATTATGTCCACAAGCCTAAAGGGAGATCTCTTAACGTCTTGTATTAAAAATGGATGGAGTTCCATCCAAAAGATTAAAATATTTAAATACCTGACAACATTGAAATATATATCATTTTGGTGGAAAGTTTTTCCTTAACAAAGGAAACGAACTTAAATCTACTACACCTTCTTTTAAGACCGAGGATAAGCAACATACAACATACGATATAATCAATATCAGGTTTATTCCACGAGAAAATACATACATAAAACGTTTAATGAACGTCGTTTTATTTCTTCAAGCAAGTTGATTACGTAATCGTTTCTACCGTTTCATAGAGGATATCACATGCATGAAATAATGTTTTGCTGATCATATTCCAAGATTTTCTGATATAAATTGCTTTTCCTTCATCAAAAAGATTTAAATTAAAGCTTAGTTCTATCGGTAAAGTAAAAAAACTATAACTCTTCATGAAAAGTAAAACCGCAATATTGATAAGTTCGGTTGCCATGACGACGCTGTTCTCTTCATACGTGAAAGAATTAATGTTACGTTCACTGCACGCACTAAAGATATCATTTTCTAAAACAGGAGAGATTCTAGCTTCCTGGCTGGCTGGCTCCGCCTGCTAACTATCACGATGGCTGTTTGTTACCAATAGCTAAGGATAAAGTATCATCTCTTTCGAGCGACTTATTTATGTATTTTCTCCAGGGTTGTCAGATGACCGGTTGCCTTACTCCCCATAACGAGCCTCACGCCGTTAGCAACCAAAAAAAGTCTAGGTATCCAGCAGAGAATCCGTACTTTTAGTCCGCATTCTCTGCTGGATACCAGTGGCTTGCTTCGGTAAAATTTTTGATCGTATTTCGCTCCTAATCTGATAGAGGCGTCAACTTTTACACAATCATGTCATCATCCTATGGCGTGAAAAGGTAATTAAAGAAGCCGTATCCGAAAAAAGTGTACATGGCCGGCGCTTAAAAATAGTGACAAGACGAAGCGCTCGCCCGTAGTGTGTTGCGGCAGTTACAGTCACGTCGAAGAAACATTTCTTAGTCAATGCTTGCGGACTTAGTTAACTTCATTAATACTAACATAGGCTGCGACGCTTATTTACTACGACATTTAACTGGCGGCCTGAGTGCTTTGTTTTCTAATCAATTTTACCAGATTTTTGTTTTCGGATCGGAGACAAAGTAAATTCCAGAACCGACGACTTTTTTTTCGCTGTGTTCGGAATCTTTGACAGCTGACGCTTGGTGCTGTAATTATTGAGCATCCGGGTACCAGTTATTGGGAATAAACTCGGCGTATTACAACCTATAATTTCATTTGCTGTTTAAAGCAGAGTCCACAATACAAGGCGGCTTTTTCTCACTGATATTTTAAGTCGCATTTATAGTTTACACACTGTTCCAGTTTTTTTAAACTATATTCATGCAGTACTCATAAGATTCTTTGTCACTGGCCTTCAGATGACCTATATTGGTGCCGGAATCCTCTAGATAGTTGCGAGAGTTTACAGACATTATAGGTACGATGTGATTAAGGCACTGGTGTTGAAAATCTTTTTGCGCCGGCTACCTCCTCCGCAACGATGATTAAAATCGTGAATAAACAGAGACCGGGGGTAGTAATAATTGTTTTCAAATCAAGATAGATGTTGAACAAGCTGACAAAGCTTTTAAACAGACAAAGACCAACTTTCGTTTAATGACACGTTACGAACAAGTTCAAACTCCCTTGAACTTTAACAGGGTTCGTACTGTCTTGCAAGTCCGTTAATTTTAGGGCAAGTCCCCCAATGAATTTAACCAATCCTTGGAAAGTCCTTGAATTTTTATATTCCAAAAGCTTCTTGAGAGGGGTGGGACGTTGACTTTTTCCGAAAAACCAACTTAAAATACTCAGTCAAGCGCTGTGCGCTAGGGTGGTTTGGAAATTAACATAGAGCGCGGTAGATCCAGTAATGCGTTATTGACCAAGCAGGAAGACTCAAACCTGAGCCAAGCGTTAAGAGCCAAGCGAGAGCTTGCCTGCAGGTTACACAAAGACAAAATGGCTGCAACGCTGGCCACCGCAGAAAACGAAAAATAAGCAAGGGTTAATAGCCAATCAGCTCACAGAATTCACTGCATCTTGCACCGCTTGCGAAGCCAGCCATATATAAAGGAAAGGTAATACATCGGCGTAATATAACTCTTAAAGCAAGAATCTCTCCCAACATATTCATCTAAGGTAGTAAAAGTTTAAAATGTTATGAAAGCTGAAAAAGAAAAGGTTCCGGTGTCGCACTTATTCAGAGTTACAAGTTTGAATGGCCGAGGGGTGGGCACTTATTCAAGGAAATACGGTATATCGATCACTTGAGGCTGTGCGCGTTACTTCATGTTGTTTCATGCTTTATATCATCTCATATTACCCAGTTTGTCAGGAAATCAATCGTCGTCGTGTGTTTACGTCCTACAAAAACGTCGCATCAGAGATTTCACGATCTAGCTTCGCAAAGAAATGTACCAGCAATGTTTTGCCTTCTGTTATTTATTGAGTTTTTTGGAAGCATTTTTTGTTTTGATGTTCTCTTCCCGTCGCGGTTTGCAGGGCGACTTTTAACAGTAAATGAAGCTGTTTTTCAAATTTTTGTCTCAAACGACTATTTATTCCTGTCGCTCTGCTGTAGATATAGGTGAAGAGCTCAAATAACAGAAAAGTTTGCGTCACAAGAATTTCTTCACATATATCCCAGAAAACCTCAGGCATTACTCTGAATGCCAGAACTTCAGTCTGGGTAAACCAGAAAGGATAGACAATACTTCCCTATATTAACCATGAATGAAAAGCTAGGTAAGTCAAATATCTCAGAAGCGCTCAGGCATTAAACTGAATGCCAGGACTTCAGCCTGGGTGAACTAGTAAGGCCGATAGACAACACTTCCCTAGATTAACCTGTGAATGTCAAAGAAAATAAGAATGTTAGGTATCCCAGAAGCACTCAGGGATTACTGTGAATAGCAGAACTTCCGTTCAGCCTGGGTGAACCAAAAAAGATAAACAACACTTCCCCGTATTGACCATGAATGAAAAAACTTAAAGTATGTTGTATATCCCAGAAGCGCTCAGGCATTACACTGAATGCCAGGACTTCAGCCTGGGTGAACCAGAAAGGATACACAACACTTCCCTATATTGACCATGAGTGAAAAGCTAAGTATGTTGTATATCCCAGAAGCGCTCAGGCATTACACTGAATGCCAGGACTTCAGCCTGGGTGAACCAGAAAGGATAGACAACACTTCCCTATATTGACACTGAATAAAAAGCTAAGTATGTTATATATCCCAGAAGCACTCAGGCATTACACTGAATGCCAGGACTTCAGCCTGGGTGAACCAGAAAGGATAGACAACACTTCCCTATATTGACCATGAATGAAAAGCTAAGTATGTTATATATCCCAGAAGCGCTCAGGCATTACACTGAATGCCAGGACTTCAGCCTGGGTTAACCAGAAAGGATAGACAACACTTCCCTATATTGACCATGAATGAAAAGCTATGTAAAACTTTGTTATATATCCCAGAAGCGCTCAGGCATTACAGTCAATGCCAGGACCTCAGCCTGGGTGAACCAAAAAGGATAGACAACACTTCCCTATATTGACCATGAATGAAAAGCTATGTAAGTTATATATCCCAGAAGCGCTCAGGCATTACACTGAATGCCAGGACTTCAGCCTGGGTGGACCAGAAAGGATAGACAACACTTCCCTATACTGACCATGAATGAAAAGCTAAGTATGTTTTATATCCCAGAAGCACTCAGGCATTTTTCTGAATGCCAGGACTTCAGCCTGGATGAACCAGTAAGGCCGATAGACAACACTTCCCTATATTGACCATGAATAAAAAGTTCAGTATGTTATATATCCCAGAAGCGCTCAGGCATTACTCTGAATGCCAGGACTTCAGCCTGGGTGAACCAGAAAGGATAGACAACACTTCCCTATATTGACGATGAATGAAAAGCTAAGTATGTTGTATATCCCAGAAGCGCTCAGGCATTACACTGAATGCCAGGACTTCAGCCTGGGTGAACCAGAAAGGATACACAACACTTCCCTATATTGACCATGAATGAAAAGCTAAGTATGTTGTATATCCCAGAAGCGCTCAGGCATTACACTGAATGCCAGGACTTCAGCCTGGGTGAACCAGAAAGGATAGACAACACTTCCCTATATTGACACTGAATGAAAAGCTAGGTATGTTATATATCCCAGAAGCACTCAAGCATTACTCTGAATGCCAGGACCTCAGCCTGGGTGAACCAGAAAGGATACACAACACTTCCCTATATTGACGATGAATGAAAAGCTAAGTATGTTGTATATCCCAGAAGCGCTCAGGCATTACACTGAATGCCAGGACTTCAGCCTGGGTGAACCAGAAAGGATACACAACACTTCCCTATATTGACCATGAATGAAAAGCTAAGTATGTTGTATATCCCAGAAGCGCTCAGGCATTACACTGAATGCCAGGACTTCAGCCTGGGTGAACCAGAAAGGATAGACAACACTTCCCTATATTGACACTGAATGAAAAGCTAGGTATGTTATATATCCCAGAAGCACTCAGGCATTACTCTGAATGCCAGGACTTCAGCCTGTGTGAACCAGAAAGGATAGACAACACTTCCCTATATTGACCATGAATGAAAAGCTAAGTATGTTATATATCCCAGAAGCGCTCAGGCATTACACTGAATGCCAGGACTTCAGCCTGGGTTAACCAGAAAGGATAGACAACACTTCCCTATATTGACCATGAATGAAAAGCTATGTAAAACTTTGTTATATATCCCAGAAGCGCTCAGGCATTACAGTCAATGCCAGGACCTCAGCCTGGGTGAACCAGAAAGGATAGACAACACTTCCCTATATTGACCATGAATGAAAAGCTATGTAAGTTATATATCCCAGAAGCGCTCAGGCATTACACTGAATGCCAGGACTTCAGCCTGGGTGGACCAGAAAGGATAGACAACACTTCCCTATACTGACCATGAATGAAAAGCTAAGTATGTTGTATATCCCAGAAGCACTCAGGCATTTTTCTGAATGCCAGGACTTCAGCCTGGGTGAACCAGTAAGGCCGATAGAAAACACTTCCCTATATTGACCATGAATAAAAAGTTCAGTATGTTATATATCCCAGAAGCGCTCAGGCATTACACTGAATGCCAGGACTTCAGCCTGGGTGAACCAGAAAGGATACACAACACTTCCCTATATTGACCATGAATGAAAAGCTAAGTATGTTGTATATCCCAGAAGCGCTCAGGCATTACACTGAATGCCAGGACTTCAGCCTGGGTGAACCAGAAAGGATAGACAACACTTCCCTATATTGACCATGAATGAAAAGTTATGTATGTTATATATCCCAGAAGCGCTCAGGCATTACACTGAATGCCAGGACTTCAGCCTGGGTGAACCAGAAAGGATAGACAACACTTCCCTATATTGACCATGAATGAAAAGCTAAGTATGTTGTATATCCCAGAAGCGCTCAGGCATTACACTGAATGCCAGGACTTCAGCCTGGGTGAACCAGAAAGGATACACAACACTTCCCTATATTGACCATGAATGAAAAGCTAAGTATGTTGTATATCCCAGAAGCACTCAGGCATTACACTGAATGCCAGGACTTCAGCCTGGGTGAACCAGAAAGGATAGACAACACTTCCCTATATTGACCATGAATGAAAAGTTATGTATGTTATATATCCCAGAAGCGCTCAGGCATTACACTGAATGCCAGGACTTCAGCCTGGGTGAACCAGAAAGGATAGACAACACTTCCCTATATTGACCATGAATGAAAAGCTATGTACGTCATATATGCCAGAAGCGCTCAGGCATTACACTGAATGCCAGGACTTCAGCCTGGGTGAACCAGAAAGGATAGACAACACTTCCCTATATTGACCATGAATGAAAAGCTATGTATGTTATATATCCCAGAAGCCCTCAGGCATTACACCGAATGCGAGGACTTCTGCCTGGGTGAACCAGAAAGGATAGACAACGCTTCCCTGTATTGACCATGAATGAAAAGCTAAGTATATTATAAATCCCAGAAGTGCTCTGGTATTACTCTGAATGCCTGGACTTCAGCCTGTGTGAACAAGAAAGGATAGACAACACTTCCCTATATTGACCATGAATGAAAAGCTAGGTATGTTACATATCCCAGAAGTGCTCAGGCATTACTCTGAATGAAGGACTTCAGCCTGGGTGAACCAGAAAGGAAAGACATAATTTCCCTCTATTAACAGTGAATGAAAAACTAAGTTTGCTATATCCCAGAAGCTCCCAGGCATTACGCTGAATGCCATATAAATCTTAGAAATATGACAAATAAATATATATCTCAGAAGTGACCAGGCAACACTAAACAAAATAATATTGTTACAGGATAAGACTTCAAGAAAAAAAATTTTTTTAAATGATACAATGTTGACCATGCCTTACTACAATGGGTGCACAGAATTTAAAAATTAAAATGTTATACACTGCAGGCAGAGCACATAAATTAACATCACATGGCTCCTTTCAAGGAGAAAGAGCAAGTCATCTCTTAACCCCTTCCATCTGAAACAGACAGAAAAAAAAACAGTGAATTTAGTTTCCACCTTTATAATCCAAGCTTACCATATTTTTGCTGGTAACTGGGTAAAAGTGTAGAACAGCTCCCCTAAAAGTCTGTCGGCCGACTGTCAGCCAACTGTCGGCCGGCAGTATACCAACTGTCCATCAAACTAAGTATCTCAAGTGAGATTTAAAGACATGTATTCCAATAGAAAGTGAAATACCATACTGCAAGCTGGAACTTTTTATGCATGTCAATGCAGAAATGCAGAGTTGTACCTACCCCCCAGTATTTGCTTTGCTCTTTAGGAAACACTCAGCAAAGGCTTCCCCAAAAGGAACATCAGGAGAGGCACATTCCTACAAATAAATTGCATGTATCACTCAATAATGAATGAACTGAGCTAAAGTCATATAATGTTCACTACTAATGGTAGATATATAATCACTGTTCACCACAGATAAAATATGTTCACTTTTATGGAAACCTTTCGTCTGCCTTTCTGTAAAGTCAAGAAAGCCAAGAAAGCTCTCACTAATTGATTATAAATAAATTGCATAACAAATACCGGTAGGCTGAATATATTTTGTGTTATTGTATAATTCCGCTATGATGCATGTCATTTAGCATTGCAGGTGTAACCTACCTTAATAACTTTGCAGAATACACAGCACTCTGTGTCCAATCCTTGCTTGCAAATTTCATTGATATATTTTTTGGCATCACCAACTCTTTGCTTGAGCAGCATTATCAGTGTTTCGTAATCAAGAGTAACTGTCATGAAAAAAGACAAGAAGATAACAAGAAGTTGAAGTTAAAATAGCTACACCAAAGATCTCAAATGTTATACTTTCCCAGATATTTTCTAACACTGCCAAGCATAAAATGGATTCAATAATTACTATCACGTAGCTAGACATGTAACAAAAACATTGCAAAAATAAAAAATAATAAGATAAAAAAAATATAAAGAGTCAAGATTGGCACACACAAATAACCTAGAAATTTAACTTTAAAGCATCTTCCATTAACTACTATTCCAGTTTTCTCAATGGCATCCCTCTGGCGATTTAAATCTTTTATCGTAGAAAAATAGAAATGAAATAAATTATAATACTGTCAAGACCCTATCAAGGAAACAAACCCGAAATTTCTCCTAAAGTAGCCATAAAAAGTGATCATAGCTAGAAGACTTAGTGGCTCAGCGTAAAATCAAACTCAGCCAATTATGCGATTTTCCTGCCAAGCAAAGATGAGTTCTGATACACCGTAAAACCAGCATTCACAACAAAACATAAGACAGCAAACTCACTTTTTTCCAATCTTAATAAAAATGTAAACGTTATGACTTACCCCGGTTCGTCTTAGCTTGGAAATGCTAAGTAACGTTTGCCAAGGTTTTCTTGATCCAGGATCCTCGACTGCAGTTTGAAAAACAGCAGGGTCCAGTCTGGTACTCTGAAAGATTGCAAAAACTGACGGTTACTGTCCCCCAGTATTGTTTCCAACGCTTGCAGTAGGCTGCTGCTGTTAATTTTAGTTTTGTCAAGGATGTCGTTGAGCATTCGCCCCACCTCAGGACTGTGGACATGACAGCTACGATATACATTTGATCGATGTCCACATATCCTCGCGGCGACATTCTCCTCAATTTTAATTCTGATGCTGGTCTTACTTACCGAATTCTTTTATTTCCTCTAATAGGAATTCTAGCTGACTCCGCGCTTGATTGAGGTCGGCCTTCTGAGTCGATCGTTTTCAATTCGAATAACTGCGGAGGCATCACGAACAGCTTTCAGCTCCTCGCAAAAGTCATCGCTTGGTCGAGTCTTGCTAGTCTCCGTTTTGATTTTAGGCGAATTTATTTTATCGATCAACCAAAGATATCTCACCACTTCTCCTTCTTCGAATTTCTGCCGGAAGATGGTGGAAACAACTCCAAATAGAGAGACGATGGCCACTTTGTTGTTCTGAACATATCGGCCATCCAAGCTTCCGCCATTTTTTAAAGCTGGACCGTACAAAACGCTTGGAAAATGTGCCACTAACAGGCAACTTCAAAAAACTTGCTGACTCTTAAGCCACATTTCTTGAAATTTAAGATAAACCATTCCCTTGACTCATCTGGAGTAGAATGAAGCAATTCAACCCTTCGAAGTTTGAAGGGATCCATAACTGCACTCGACCACGGGAAACTAAACATTCCCGCTTTTGCTTACGCATATTAATATGAAATCCAATCTCCAAATGTCAATAGGCCGATCCAGCCCCTAATAAAAAAACAGGCTTCATTGTACCTAGCAGGAACAGAGATTGTACAAATTCAAGCAACTACTCAGATTACTGCGAGCAATTATCGAAACATAGGCATGCTACGCATGCAGGAGTTATTTTTTTGGATACGTAGGTTGAATTGGGACACTATATAACTGATGCTGGTGTCTGAATAATTGTTGGCAAAAATAAACTGCATTGGTACAACGCTTCCTGCACTCCCCTCCACAGCCCTAATTTGAACTTGTCACGTAATGCTATCTCTCTCTCCAACATTGCATGACGAGACTAAACAACAACCTGCTCGTAGGTCTTACAGCCTCTGGACAAAGATATTTTCCGTTCTCCGTTCTTCGAACAAGTGAAAGTAGATTGAACTAAGAGAAAGTATCATTCTTCAAAGGATAATACGGTGGGCTACTTGATTGGTTGTTGCCTATCTGGACTTTGCCCTTTGCGTGCGAAATACGTGATAAAATGCAGGTTGTTTACAGGAAATTGACACGCAATGGGGTAAAGTCCAGGTTAGCTAAAAGCCAATTTTAATGGTAGAAAACGTCTAAGCACGTGAGAGTTGCGTGGAAATTTAACCGACCGTACCATTCTGTCCCTTGTGAAATATTTTTCATTGAGGTAGATTTATGTCATAAAATTTGCGTTGTTTACTGGAAAATGGCGTTGTTTACTGGAAAATGGCATTTCATCTAAAAAAAATCTAATCCATACTGGCGAGTAAAGAGTAACACGCAATTGTAACGGGAAAGTATCATTTAAACAATATTTAATTCATGGAGGAAGTAAATGTAACTTGGTGGTCGTTTCAACCGCTGCTAAAAGAACAACCATATGGCAAAAAAAAAGATTATCAATCAAATATGATTTACGCAAATATCTTGCGCAAGATTTAACAGAGTCAGTAAAACTAGCCTTTCCGAAACAACACGGTATAGCGCTAAATTCGTGTTAGGCCTCCAGCTGACGGTGTATGCGTCATAAGTGAAGGAGCGGTACACAAAACATGCACTTTTAACTCGCTAATCGGTAGAAAACGTTCCCTCTCGACCTTTCAAATCCAGACAGATCATAGCGATAAAATCCTCACGAAGGACATGGGCCATTACACTGAATAGATGATCTTACAACTCTTGTAGATGTCATCTTACCTCGTTCCTTGAGCGAAATTCAAAATTGGAATCGCTAATTAACTGCTCCTATCAACATCTGAAGTAATATTTGATTCAAAATTTTTCTCATGTTCCACTCAGTCTCCTTCAGAAGGAAGAATAAGCATAGTCGTACAACGATCACAACTCCACCACTTTCCCAACACGACTGATACATCTCCTTAATTCGCGAACCGCTCTCTCCTACTCAAGTGTTGATTCGCTGAAATTTGAAGACCTGTCCAGCCACAAATTAGCAAGAACGCTCTGATCGGTGCGACAGCGAAAAATACTACAATCTGATTGTTTTGTGATACACCAGAAAATTGGGCCAATCACATTGCGTTGAGATACACCAAACAAAAGATGCGCCAATCAGATTGCTTAGAGATACACCAAATTACGCTGATCAGATTACACTACACCACAATACACCAATCTATACGCAAACATATAGTTATTTTTTAAAAAAAAATAACTCAAAAAGGCTGTCAAGGCGCTGATGGAAACTTATCCGGTTTATGACGTCACTCCATAGCAACCGGCCTTTTCGAATATTTGAACTTCCGTTTACCTGTGGCTCGTGATGATATCAACTAAGTTGAAATTGTAAATTGGCCACCGTAACGATTCGTTACGGTGGCCAATTAGAAGAAAATTATTCCATATCTGTCAAAAAAGCCATTTCAAGTATAACAGCAGCTTACAACAAATTCTATGACCGCAAGGTTCCTTTTGGAATTACAATGCCCTCGAAAATAAAAATTAAGAAATAAGGCACCGATTACCAATTTTTGCATCATTTACAACCTAATTCAGAACTAAAAATAACAATAGAACAAACGAAACTGGGAAAAAATGATTAAGAATTTGCTGCAGAAAATATACTCGGTAAGCTTCTAGTGTTTTTGAGTATGATGGTAGACAAATAAAGTGACAATAAGCAAAATTTTTATTTAGATGGTAATTTCGTCGGGGACGTGACATGAGGCTTCGCATGTACTCACATATGTTCCCAGGTGTTCACAATAATTTGAATGCCATGGCATTAGCCAATGGTCGGTGTGTCTGATCTTTCTGAATTCAGAAACATAGCGGCTGAAGCCATGAAAAATAGATTTTTTTCTCTGATCCGCCCACCTTTCGCAATTGTTTATGCTATATGCTCAGATTGAGTAGCTAAAAACTTGGGAAAATATAAGAGTAATTAACGCTCGAGGAAAAATGTGACTAAATTAAATCTTCAGGCTGTTGAACGTTCTGAGGAGTACTCGTAATTTTGCTTCTTTTTCCTTGTTATCCTGTGCGAAAAACAAATATAAACTATTTGATGTTTTCACAATTTGGTTACAAACAAAAGGCTAAAACTGATGCTGCAGTGACAGCACTGTCACTCTCGCCTGCGCTTCGTATGGTGCTCCTTTGTTCTTACCACAGATCTTGACGTCATCTGTGATCTGTGACTGTGCGACAAAAGGAAAGAGAGTGGAATCAATTTGTTAATCTAACACAATCCGTTCTTCGGGCGTTGAACATATTCAACCCTTCCAAAAAGAATTACGTTTTATAAGGTAAGGAAGAGACACTTAAATATTTTCTGCCTCACTACATATTCTAATCCTACAACAACAAACATATGAAACATATGTGTGAACTGCGGTTATGAGACGTATATGAGCACGATCCTTCGCAGTAAAGCACTATTTGAGCAATAGTGAAAAGCAGACCTGAAAAAAATTTCAGGCCTGTACGGGATTCGAACCACTGACCTCTGCGATACTAGTGCAGCGCTCTACCAATTGAGCTAACAAGCCAACTGGGAGCAGGCCATCAAATTAATTCGACATAAACCCGTAGATGATAAATCAAACAACAACAAACATATGAAACATATGTGTGAACTGCGGTTATGAGACGTATATGAGCACGATCCTTCGCAGTAAAGCACTATTTGAGCAATAGTGAAAATCAGACCTGAAAAAAATTTCAGGCCTGTACGGGATTCGAACCACTGACCTCTGCGATGCTAGTGCAGCGCTCTACCAATTTTTTTTTTTTTTTTTTTTTTTTTTTCAGGTCTGATTTTCACTATTGCTCAAATAGTGCTTTACTGCGAAGGATCGTGCTCATATACGTCTCATAACCGCAGTTCACACATATGTTTCATATGTTTGTTGTTGTTTGATTTATCATCTACGGGTTTATGTCGAATTAATTTGATGGCCTGCTCCCAGTTGGCTTGTTAGCTCAATTGGTAGAGCGCTGCACTAGTATCGCAGAGGTCAGTGGTTCGAATCCCGTACAGGCCTGAAATTTTTTTCAGGTCTGATTTTCACTTTTGCTTAAATAGTGCTTTACTGCGAAGGATCGTGCTCATATACATATTCTAATCCTTTATAACTAAAACCATTTATATATAGAATTATAAGAGACTCTGTCGAGAGGGCAGATTTTCCTCAATTTTTTTTATCTTGAGTCTTTCAATTTGAAAGATCTGGCTGACCCGACAATTCTATTTTTCTAAAACTATAACTAATCAAAGGTAACATAACATAACAACATAACCTACAAGGAAATTAGTCTTCATCCATCATGAAAGCATTTTAACGGTGTAACAACAGCTTGCAGCAAATTTTATGACTTCTTGGACCTGTAACTATTGCGTCAAAGCTGACAGAAGGACACAAACGATGGTTTCGCTTCGAACCATAAAAGATCCCGAGGGGGAAGTCGATTTTTCACCGCAAGCTTCCTTTGGGATTATAAGTACACTTGGAAATAAAAATTTAGAAATAAGGGACCGATTACCAATTTTTGCATCATTTATAACCAAACTCAGAGCGAAAAATAACAGTAGAACAAACAAAGCTGGGCAAAAATAGTTAAGAATTTACTGCAGAATATATAATTGGTAAGCTTTGGGTGTTTTTGAGTATGATGAAAGACATATTAAGATACAATGAACAAAATTAATTTCGTCAGGGATGTGACATGAGGCTTCGCATGTACTCACATCTGTTCCCAGTTGTTCACGATAATTTGAATGCCATGGAATTAGCGGGTGGTCGGTGTGTCTGATCTTTCAGAATTCAGAAACGCAGTGGCTGAAGTCATGCAAAATAAATTGTTTTGTATATAGAATTATGAGAGAATCTGTGGAGAGGGCAGATTTTTCTCAATTTTTTAATATTGAGTCTTTCAACATGAGAGACCTGGCTGAGGCGATTCTATATTTCTAAAACTATAGCTGATTAAAACTTTGAACTAAGATGAGCTTCTTTTGACGTTAGATACTTACTGCAGATGCTTCTCAAATATTGCTCAAGCTCAGCAGAGCTGATTCTACTTCTTCTTGCCTCAGTTTCGGTAAAATTAATTTTTTGAATTATCAATTTTTGATTTTCAAGTCGTTTCTGTTCATGGAAATTTAAGGTACGAATCCGGACGCGCCTGAATTGTGCGCACCAAAGCTGTAAGGGTCGCGCCTTATTTTCCTGTGTGTGTGTGTATGTGTGTGTGTAAGTATGTGTATGTGTGTGTGTATGTGTGTGCGTGCGTGTGTGTGCGTGTGTGTGTGTATGGAATTCAAATATTTTCGTTTATTTTTTATCCTTAGAGAAGGAAAATGCGATGAATCTTTACCGAGTTATGGCAAATTATCAGAAATACTCGTCTCACTATATTCTAACCACAGTAAGGCGTTCTCACGAAGTAAATCAACTGAATATTAAGTGGAAATTAACTATCAATCCTCGATTCCTCGCGCAATTTACTTACATTTCATTATTTTCTCAAGTCTCCCCTTACACCTTTGATTCATTCGTAGCCATTTCGAGGTGTTTGAAATTTACGCGAGCTCGAGTCTTTAGTCACCGTAAGTTCAGAAGAAGAAGTCGGAACACAACTGTCACAGAGAATAAGCTCCCGGTGCGACTTAGCCGACTCGACTGAGCAAAATTTTACGTATGTGTAAAGAAATGAAATTATGAACATTGCTCAGTACTTAGTTTACATGAGAACAAGGTGCTACGCGAGAACAGTAAAATTCAAACTTCCCTTGATTCTGGGGCATGAGGAGATTTTGTGATTCTTCCTCATTTGCAAAATCGTTCCATACGTTTGAAAAGGTAAACGTGTTTTAAATATGTATAGCGCCCAAATTTATATTTTACACCAAAACAACTTCTTGCGAAAACTTTCTTAATTTGTGAAAAGATATTACGAAGATAGATAGAACTATAAATACGAAAACAGCACAAAGTGACGAAACCATTTAAGTGTTCTTTTTGCTCAGTCGAGTCGGCTAAGTCGCACCGGGAGCTTATTCTCTGTGACAGTTGTGTTCCGACTTCTTCTTCTGAACTTACGGTGACTAAAGACTCGAGCTCGCGTAAACCATTTAAGTGTTCTTTGTGACCAACATGTGATGCGATTGAAAGATCGTTGCGTAAAATGTGAAAGCTAAAAAAAGGTCGAAGTTTGGAACGTTTATTTTTTTGAATTGCTCTTCATTCCTTCTTAATTTTTTCCCTTTCTACAGCGTAGTAGCATGGGATATTTTTCAAGTTTCCTTGTCCTAATATGGGTGAAGTGGCCTAAAAGTGGAATGATGAAACAATGTCAATTATTGGAATTTTTTTCGCAACTTGTGGTATCAGGGCAGAGAAGACAATTGGCTCAATAAGCTATAAAAGATAGGGCGGGTCACCCCGTATCCTACTTTCTAGACAGATAAACTTTATTTAGAGAAGGTGGCACGGAATAGTTCAAGTCAATAAACTTGTGGCTCTCTATTTAAAAAATTCTAACAAACAATGCAGGCAATGTATGTTGAATTCTGACGTAACTATCAATAAAAACTAGTAATATCTGTCTAATAAGAAGACGATCGAATTACGAGTAAAAATAAAATGTGATGAATTAAATGTTAGACTATAAAATGATGCATTTTCTGTTGTACATTAAGAAGGTTGTTTCTATAATTTTTCTTAAAAGATTCTGATGACACAGAATTCCCGAGTTCCAGACTTAAGCTATTCCAAAGTTTACAGGGAGTGACTGCGAATGATCTACCGCCTTCGGTCATACGATTAAATCTTGGGCAAATAAAATTAGTGTTGCTATATCTTGTAGGACGATTATGTTGCTGGCTATTAAGTATTAAGGAACCTTCAGTATAAAGGGGTACTTCACGCTTGATAAGTTTGTACGCAACGCAGCATTTAGCTATTTTAGATTCTTCATCCAAATGGGAGGCACTGAAGTGTATTGAACAGCTTGGCATTAGACGCTTGGTTATCAGCATCAGAAATTACCCTGGCTGCTCGTTTCTGAAACTTTAAAACACGACCTAGACACTCCTTGCTACAGCTAGTCCAGATCGATTGAGCTGACATAAAGCAGGACCGATCTAATCATAGAGTTATAGTACAATAATCAAACACAACAAATACATGAAATTCATATATCTGAACTGCGGTTATAGAAACGTATTTGTGCACGATCCTCGCAGTAAGAGCACTATTTAAGCAATAGTGGAAATCAGACCTGAAAAAATTCAGGCCTGTACGGGATTCGAACCGCTGACTTCTGCGATACTAGTGCAGCGCTCCACCAATAATCTTTGTGTCATGGGCAGGCAAGATCGTATCTTTTTCAATCAAGCCATCTCGTAATTGATCATTGAGGCGAGACCTTTACCAGTAATGAGTATGGGTTTGGTCTCGCTTTCGTTGGTCGGAAGTTTGTTGGAAGCTGCCCATTCGGCAATTTCAACAACTGAGGAATTCAAGTTCTGCTCTAGTCTAACAATTGAGCTGTAATTCGCAAAGGAAGTCATCGATGTATCGTCAGCGTACAAATCAATCGTAGATGAAGTAAGATAAAAGGGTAAGTCGTTGATGAAGACGATAAATAACAAAGGGCCGAGTATCTAAACCTCTACCCTAACCCTACAAGATATAGCCTGTGTGCAAAACCTCCTTATTAGCGCTGCAGGACGCGTGTTCTCCGCCTACGAGAACACTTGAGACAAGTCGGAAAGAGATTTGTCAGTCTTACAGAACGCTCTCTTTCCCGCGGGCGTAAAACGCTCATACAGAAGCACTAATGATGAAGGCTTGCCCGCAAGAAACATTAGACCCTATCCTAAGGGCTCCTGAGTTTTGAATTTTCAAATTGAAAATTCTGCCGATGCAATATCAACAGGGGGAGTACGAAGATGTGGAGAATTGCTCTTTATCTTCACCTCGCTATCATGATGAACTTGGGAACTGCTGATGATCAATGTACGGCCAGAATAGCTCCGATTGGAACAGCTCTTAAGGGCTTCGTCTTCAAGAAGATAAATGTAACAGGCCCTTACATGTGTGATGTTGAGTGCGAACAAGAACGCATTTGCCAGAGCTATAATTACAATATCAAGGAGAAGATTTGTGAATTAAACAATCGTACGAAGGAGGCAAGGCCTGAAAATTTCCAAGCTGATCCTGCTCGGTTTTACGCCAAACGTTTGAACGGTAGAGGTGTGTATTTTCTTTTAGAGCATGAAATGATTGTGAGATATTTATCGCTTTCTTCTGTCTTCAGTAGTGTCATGGCTAATTTGCTAGTGGCTATAAGCCAGACGTCATAAGAGGAGAGAACTCAGCTTGTATCGATTGCGAATGTCGAACGACTAAGATACTCAGAAAAAACAAAAAAACAAAAACAACAAGTAGAACTGGGAAACATCGGGTCAAAACTGGGTCAAGACAGAATTATATTGTTTCACTTTTTCTCTTCACAATGATTCATAAATGATAAATTGACCCACCTCCTTTCGAAAAATACAGTACTCAAAGGCGAGTGCAATTAAAGTTGCGTTGAAATATTAGAGATCTCTCGGTGAAGCTTTTTACCGCGAAACGGCCGCAAGGGAGTTATCGCCGACAGAGATCAAGAGACCCGAATAAATTATTAATTATTAACCTTTTTTAGAAAATACCCTTTTTGCAATAATTTGTGCCCTTTTAAAGTTTTTAATTTCATATTTTTTAAGAGTAAGCTAAAATTATTTTTTGTGATTGGATAAAAAAAACAAAAACAACGACAACAAGAACAACATTCGGTCATATTTTACCCGTGGAGGTTAGTACAGTCAAACCTCGACTATCCGGATATCAATGATCCGGATTTTTTCTCTTGTAACCTTAACTCGTTAGAAGCTAACTATGGACGCCATATCATGTGGCACGGAACTGCAAAGATCAAGCGAATTTCACAGGAAAATATTCTAGACAGTGGTTTTGTTTCGATCTTGCATGTACACTTTTTCAGCCCTTTCTATTTAAAATTTATGGCAACTTGAAAGCCATGTCCATTTTATCTCAGTTCCTTTAGGTACTATTCAGGAGTTACCAGCCGAGTCTTGTAGAGAAATATTAAGAAGTGAAGGCGCAAATTCCAGAAACGACGATTATTGCTTGGATCTAGTTGGGAATGGGAAGGCACAGAAGAGATACTGCGACATAAGCTCTATTGGTGAAGTATTTCTTTTAATGATTACATTGTAAAACGCATGATAGATAAACAACTTTAAAGAGGGTCCTCTATACTTTTTACGTGAAGGGTGATTGCGGAATTTTTTTTCTCGCGTATCGTGATTTAATTCTATCTCGTCTGCCCCACGGATCCCATGAGATAGCTAGACACATGCGCATAACCAGTGCTTTTCGCGCGCAAATCAGTTTAGCACGGTGACTACTTATGCGAAGAAAATCTTCTATTTTTACCTTCAAGTTTCTTAATATCGGGTCTGCAATAAGATCACTGGGTAGAAAACACCTAGAATTACTACACCAGGTTTGGAACCCGATATTCAGTGCTCGAACGATGCTGTAGACCAACCTTCACAGAACACCATGGCGGCGATCCTCAGGGGACTTAACGATACTTTGGCACAATTGACCAAAGCTTCAGAAAAGCAGACAGCGACGCTCACCAGTCTTAAAGACGACATCCTCCTTCGTCCTGAATCAGGCGAGGAGAAAGAAAAGGAAGACTCAAACATGAGCAATACACAACTAAATAGTACTGCCACGTTAGATAATGTGCTCGACCCTAGCGACTCTTGCGTGGTGAAAGAATCTGCTGGCTCTGACTCAGAAAAGCAAAATGATGTCCTCGAAAGCCTGACTAAGGCATTTGTACAGACCAACGATAAATCTCCTGCCATAACAGAGAACGTTGCCAGTCTAATTGATAATATGGCTTCTGGAGGTCTTTCACCAGAAACGGTGAAGGAAAGAGTTGATAAATACCCTCCACCAGAAAACTGTAAGTTCCTGTGTACTACAACAATTAACGAGGAGGTTTGGGATCAGCTTCCCAGGAGGAGCAGAACAGTTGACCTTGCTTTTCAGAAGGTGCAAGAATTGCTTGTTCAGAGTTTATCATCCCTGTCGATTTTGGGGGACCAGTTGGCTAAAGACCTTCAAACTGGCAAACCCACTGACGTCCGTCAGGTCCTGGACCAGGTCATGGACAGCATTGCCCTTGTGGCTAATGCCAAATGCAATTATAAACTTAATATGAAACGACGAGAGCTAATCAAGCCCGACCTCAACCCCCCTTTCACAAGGTTATGCAAAGAGGACATCAAGCCCTCTACAAAGCTATTTGAGGATGAATTGTCAAAACATCAAAGGATAAGGTAGACGTAAAGAAAGCGGGCCAGCAGATGCAGAGGACCTCTGACACCCGCACATCCAGCCATAACTATCTAAAGGCTGGGAGGCAGAAATTTCAACGCTCAAATTTCAAACCATACCACTGGACATCTACTGGCCAGAAAACATCTCAGACACGCCCTTTTTTAGGGTACAGCCAGGGACACAAGAGTGCCCCGAAAAAACCCAGCCAATCCAACAACAAAGATTAAACGACAACCAGGTGAGGAAACATCCTAAATCATTTATGGATGGGGATTATTTGCATCAAATGGTCCGTATTTTTGCAGCAGGACAGCTGAAGGACCATGTTGGTTCGTGGGAATCCGGTATTCGCGACATAAAAAGGCAAACCTTCTCGTGCGCTTGTCAACAACCTTGGATCGGGGAAAGATGTCACATGATCAGTCTCGGCGCATGCGGTGGGGGTGAATGGACGCTGGCTATGAAAATAAACGGCTCTCAGGTATAAATTTGTTAAACTGTAATGTTCTCAAATTTCACTGGCCACGGACAACTATAGTGTGGAGGCTTCATTTAGGAATATTAGTCGGAGGGGCTGCCTAGGTTATACAACCATTAAATTCTTTTAAGTCTGTTTTCAAAAATCTCTCTTGTTTATTACGCTGAATAGAAAAATTTTCACTACGATTCTAATCTCTGGAGCAACAATGAAACCTTCAATATTGACGGATGAAAGACTGGCTTTGACTCCCAAGAGACCAAGTTAACGGCCTATTGGAACACATCTTTCACTAAGATCTGCCTCGGTATGAAGATCGGCCAACATATTAACTTTATACTCATCAACCGGCAAGCTAATTCCCTCTACTCATTAATCGCCGATGGAAACGTCGCACGACCTCGTTGGGCCGTGACACGTTGATAAAGCTGATTGGTTCACAGGCATCGTTACAGCCCAATTGCAGCCGAGAGGGGTTTAATGTGAAGTGCGATGGATCAGGAAGACCGAAAGCTCGCATTGGAATCCTCGGAAATAACGAGAACGACTGCGACACTTGTGACTCCAGAATCGGGTTCGGCACAGGAGGTAAGCACGATGACGACAACACCTGCGGAAGCGAAGCTAGATATGGTAATATACATATCAAAGCGATGGGATACATTTTGGTACAATGAGATAAGAACAAGCAATGAAGATGTGCTTCAAGGTTGCTGCCGAGTTTTGTAGGGTGCAACCTTCCTGTGCATTGTATGACGCATGGAAGTAGTCTTGTTCCTCAGGGACTTAGTTCCTTGACTCAACACTCGGGGCACTGAACACTCAGCTCCGCATCCACTCGGACTGGGAACGAGATTAGTGTAATAGGCCTGCGCTCATTAGATAAATTATGCTTTCTTTTATTACAGCTAAAGCTCGCTATTGAAAGAAGTAAATTGTTACTTTTTCGAAAAAGGTATGTGGCGACTAACTGCTATTTTTAAATCTTCCTTCTATGAAATAAAGTTGGAAAAGTTCTCGGGCGATATGGGAAACCTTAAAAAACTCGAATTACTTGCTTGCTGGCTGGCTAACTGGCCGACGCACTAAATGAGTAGCTTTAGAAAACTTTTACGATACAATTACATTTATATCTACAGCCTGACCGTGCGCATGTCCCGGAGGAATTTGCAGTGCGGACGTCTCATTAGGACGAGTTAACGTCAAGAAGCGCGCGATCGTTCATTCAACCGGCTATGTTTATTATTTACTTATTTATTTACTTATTTAACGATTTGCACAATAATTACAATGTACGGATAGTACGAATAATAAGACATTTTTTTTTCTACAAGATTCAACTACCTGCCCAGCCCTTTGGTAATAATAAATAAAAATAAGAAAGAAAAAAAAAACCCTACCCCGAACCATCAACCAAAACTAAATAAGTTAACTGATTAATTTATAATTAGCTAGTGCATGCACCATATAACTTTACACTTCTACATTTGGGGCAAATAATCTTAAATGAACGAACGTTGCCCCCATCGAAAACATTCTAAAACGCTTAAAAAATTATGATTTAAGTTGGCACTTGGATGAACCCAAGGATTCAGCCAACTTGATATCATCAGGGATACTATTCCACATGATACAAATTCTACTAAAGAAATAGTCTAGAAAACGCGAGATACGATTTTTATTGGTCCTGAGATAAAGCTTAATTAACCTGTGATTTGGAGTTAGAGTCCACGGTAGGGGGAGGGGGCGGGAAGGGGTATTCCCCTATACTCACCCCCCTCAATATTTTTTCACAGTCGCTCACCCCAAATGGTTCAAATTTCTTTCTCTCCGCAGCCCTCCGCTTCCGTTAAACTCAATGATGATCGCCGTAATTCTCGACAGGAAAATACTGAGCACACTCCCGCCAAAATTACTCGTGCTCTGCAGGCTACAATTTGGAGTTTAAAGACAGTGTCCGCTGAAATTTTCCTGCTCGCTAGATCCTTGAGTTCTACCATATATTTTTGTCTAGTAATGTCGTCTGTTAAATTTCTTATCGATACCCACCAGTCTATTTGAAGAAAGTTTTTTTTCTTTTTCATTTCCAATAAGACATTTGATCAAGGAAGCAGTAGCATCTCCTGTAACATATGCAAACCTTTTCATTGCGTGGAATTTTAAAGTTTTTTGTCCGATAGGGAGTCGAAGAATTGGATTACCTTTTTTAATTACCGGACTTGCTAATTCGCTGTCAGCCAATTCATCACTTTCAAAGCGAAATATGTTCATGACATACGACTGCTAGAGCATAATTAACTATAGAGGCTTTCAAACTGAATGAAAAAACTGGAGATTCAGTGAATCGCAAGGATACAATTTTTCCCAGAGCGTCAACATTTTTGTTGATATTTTTGTTGAAGTAGTGGGGCAATAGCACTGTGCGCTGTTACTATTTGTAGACCCGAAACTCAGACGAACAAATTAAAATTAACATTAAACTAAAGCGGCTACCAGAGGCTCCTGATAATGCTGACGTCCGATCTCAACCTTAGTAACACTGTAGAACTTAGCAATTCAGCCTATCCTGCTATTAAGGTATCCAATCTTTCACTTTTACTTTTACTTTCACTTTCACTTTCACTTTCACTTTCACTTTCACCCTTCAGCCTCTAATTATAAGAGCGACAAGCAACTAATTTCTCCTCGTATTATCCTTGCTTCCTTGCTGAATCATGCAAAAAACTCATGGGAATTTAGGAAGTAATCATCAACTAAAGAATACTTTGATTGTCAAACAAATTCTCCTTGTCAGTGCTTTTGGAAATGTATAAAGAACAGTATGGAGAAGATGCATATTGACCTTACGCTGTAAAGGGTTAAAGATGCTGAGGTATAACTGAGAGAATTTTGTCTTTGAGTCACGTAATGAATTCTAACTATTTCGTTTCCCTTCGTCTTCCAGGGGGCTCCACGTGCCAGGAAATTTATGATAATAAATTGTAAGTTACTGGTAGAACATTTTCCAATCACTCTTAGTTACAGTCAGTACTGGCTTCTTCCAGCATCAAATGATAAAGTCCTGCTGCTCAGTCTCAGTAAAAAGTTCCTGTAATTACTATGAAAATCGACTTTTACAATCCAAAGACGTAGAAGTATTTTTGGCGACTTCAATTCTTGAGGAAGACACAGTAATCCACACTTCCAACCTGTTTTTTCGTGGGAAATAATTCAACTTGAAAACTCTAAAAATGATAACACGAGAAAACCATTCTGTGACTAAGGCCTCAACAAGTCAAAAAAAAAATTATCACTTTAAACCTTCTTCATAAAAAATAGAAAAGCGAGGCAAACGTTCCTACAGTTTTGTACTTTTAGTCATCAAACCACAACCCTTATGATATACCTCTTACCTATTTCCTTATGGCAGTTCTTTTGATTTTTCTGTTGTCGCCATTTCTTTTAGGGCTAATGGGAATAAGGCCTATTCATTACAAATAAGTTCTGACAAGGTTCCCGTGTACTGTCACATGACAAGTCTTGGCGCATGCGGGGGATATGGATGGACGCTGGTTATGAAGATAAATGGCTGGCGAGTATGTACTTATTTGATTCACCAATTATGGCTCTTAGGTCTTTTACAAGACGTCCAGTTAAAACAGCGAACGGCTTTAATGATATCATATCGCTTAAGCAAAAATATTTTGGCATTCCATGATTTGCTTGCTTTATTTACTCATATTTCATATGCACTTTATCGTTAAGCTTAAAAACGAACAGAAGCCGCAATTTTCTTGCAGCCGTATGCTTGTCATTAGTCGGGGTCGATATAGATTGCAGTCCAGTCTCGATGTACTTGAATGCACTTTTAACCATGCATCGTTCTATATTTGAAAATCATGATTCACTCAGGCCTTAGCGAGACTACAGGCAGCCCAAGCATCCTGTGTGTGACTTTGGGTGCAAAGTGCATTAACGGTAATAATTAACATATTAAGATCGAATTTCAAGCGTACGTGTGGGCCGTTAAAAAAGGACAAATTTGAAAAAAAAAATAAGAAAAAAACTTCAAAGGATAATAAAAGCGAGGAATAAAACAGGCGACGTCCCTTTACCTTTTTTCCGCAGCCGCTTTGTTGCCAACAGTTGTTTTAACGCTGTTTTGGCGACTTGCTTTGTAAGGCGTGCGGTGTCAACAGTCAACTGTAAAATAGGAAAAATTATAAAAACAAAAACTAAGAAAAAATTTAAAATTAAAACAAAAGCGAGGAATTTATGGTACGAAGTCTCCTTTCCTTTTTTCCGTACCTTCTTTTTCCTTTACGGTGCATATAACGCTGTTATGGCGACTTTTCTTGAAACGCGTGTTGTGCTAACGGTTAGCTGTGTACAATAAAACTCAATGCTGGAAAGTTCAACCAATCCCGAACACCAACCGTTGCCGCTCGAAGGCCGATAAATTCCACAAAAGTCGACCGACCTTCCTCAAATTTGCACCCGCGAGAGCGCTTAGCTATAGCCTACCCGTTCCAACGGCAAAATTATCTAAATTCCGCTGCACGATCCGAGAGCCGCTCCATTTCACCACCCATTCTGGCAAAATCGCTTTGTAGGTACGCGTAATCCTTTTGCCCTTACTACGGGATTCAAATATAAAAGTTTGGCGACCGCGTCTGTCGAATGAATGACAATCTCCCATGGGAGGGTCGTAGCCTTTTCCCTCTGGCAAAATATACACGGTTAACCGGTAGCACCACACGCGTTACAAAGAAGGTCGCCAAAACACAGGCAGCCCAAGCTCACTACTAGAAAAGCGACTCTTACAGTGTTGCGCAACGTTTTATATTTATAAAGGTTTGTATGGGATGTTAGTATAATTTCAGAGCTGAACAAAGAGTTTCCAGCAATCTGATTGGTCGAGCGGTTCCTTATAAAAACTAAAATGTTAACAAATGTTACTAAAATGTTATGATTTTAGAAAATTCTGTATTGTTCAGCTCTGAAATTATACTAAAACAATTATTCGCCTCAGGTTCGGTGAATATTGTCGAATAATGCCCTCGACTTCGTCTCGGTATTTGACGATATTCACCTCACCTTCGGCGACTAATTGTTAATTATCGGTTTGCCGTAAAAGAGGGAAAAAATGTATTGTTTTGAAATGAAGTAAACTTATCTTATTGCCTTATTGTTTTCTTTGTTGATTACTAACGTCTCAGGCCATTTTGAAGCGTTCTCGGTGAGTTACTGCTATTTTGGTGTTCAACTGCTGATAAAGACAAGGCCCGGAAACCCATTTTAGAAGTATCCGTCGCCCGAAGCGAATTTCCAATTTCGAATTAGGCTCGTTGAAACGAACGCAGACCCGTTCGCCGATGCCACATTATGTCGGGTAACAAAAATAAGCACGGCGAGGGTAGCCAGCGGCCTGCAGTCAACAAACAAACCAGTTAGCTCCCCTGGTCGGCGGGCCGCTGGCTACCCTTGCCGGGCTTATTTTTTAGCAGTTGAACACCAAAATAGCGCTAACTCGCCGAAAACGCTTCAAAATGGCCTGAGACGCTGGTAATCAACAAAGAAAACAACAAGGCAATAAGGTAAGTCCATTTTATTTCAAAACAAGACTTTTTTTCTCTCTTTTAAGGCAAACCGATAACATCCCATACAAATGTTGCGTAACACTGTAAGAGTGACGTCCGCTTTTCCTTTAGTGAGCCTGGGCTGCCTGTGGCCAAAACAGCGTCAAATGGACCGTAAAGGACAAAGAAGCTACGGAAAAAAGGAAAGAAGACTTCATACGATATATTCCTTGCTTTTGCTTTCCTTTTTAATGTTTTCTTAATTTTTTCTCTAATTTTTCCTATTGACTGTTGACAACACACGCGTTACAAAGCAAGTCGCCAAAACAGCGTTAAAACGACCGTTGGCAACAAAGCGGCTGCAGAAACAAAGTAAAGGGACGTCGCATGTTTTATTCCTCGCTTTTATTATCCTTTGAATTTTTTTCTTATTTTTTTTTTTTTCAAATTTGTCCTTTTTTAACGGTCCACACGTGCGCTTGAAATTCCATCTTAATATGTTAATTATTACCGTTAATGCACTTTGCACCCAAAGTCACACACAGTATGCTTGGGCCACCTGTGGCGAGACAAACTTTGTAATAATGAATTAATCTTTTAATGCCATGTCTAGAGAACGTTTCACTATGATAGCGACTTCTGGAGCAATAACAAAACTTTCAACCTTGAAGGAGGAAAGACTGGGTTTGACTCAATGGAGACCAAGTTACCGACCTACTGGAACACACCATTCAAAAGGATCTGTCTCGGTATGAAAATCGGTGAACAGGACAGCTTTATTGCAATTGACAAGCCGGCTAGCTCACTATATTCACTGATCGCTGATGGTAAATACCGCGCCACCTCATTGGGTCGTAACATGTGGAAGACGCTGATTGGCTCACGAGCCTCTCTGCAGCGCAATTGCAACAAAGAAGGATTCAATGCGGTGAGTACTAGGCCTACTCATTCGAAAGCAAGAATCGGTTATATTGCCAACCAAGAAAACGATTGTAGCTCCTGTGACTCCAGAATTGGTTTTGGTACTGGGGGTTATACCGATGACTCAAACACGTGTGGTAACCAAGCAACACATGAGCCAGATAACGGGCACAGACATATCAGAGCTATGGGATATATTTTGGTGCAGTAAATTCTTTCCAAGATAAATGGTGATGCGAACAGAAGTGTTACGGTAACATTTTCGAAATGTAGTTGATAGAGAAGCAGGGAATGGCCGTGAATACGTTTGAAAAACAGGAGGCCAAGCTATCGATGCAGTGAAACATGTTCTTCAACAAGATCTATCTCGGTGTAGGGAACAATCAATATTTCATGCGTGCTGTTCTTAAAAAGTAGGACAGCTATTTTAAAAAAGTTGCAACGATCGCTGCTGGTTGATACTGTGACATCTCTCAGGGGTCGTAACACTGTGAAAGGATGTGACTGCCTCAGGTGGCTCGAACTCTTTGCGGCCGGACTGTGTCATGGAACTGTTCAAGGTTACATACACTGCAATTTAACCAGTCTCTAGAAATAATCAATCTTATCTATCTCGACTTATTTTCTTGTGATTTCAAGAGTTCCTCTTGTTCCGCCGGAGGGATATTAAAATGATTCCAAGCGACAAACCAAGTAATAACTTTGAAACATGATGGCTCTCTGTAAACAATGATCGCTGATGGGGAAAATCACGTCACTTCACTCAGCTATGGAACGTGGAAGAAGCTGATGAGCACAAAGGCTTCATGAATAATCAGTTTTAATGAGTGTTTCGCGATTTATTTGTTTCGATCGGCCTAACGTCGGAAAAGGAACTGTTGCTAACAACCAAAAGAGCAATAAGCAGATTTGGAGCATGTAAAAATGAATAGATAGATTTTAATTTTTGCAGTAATCTTAACTCCTTTACAACCACAAATCTTAACATTATTTGCTAACAGCGAGACTTTTAAAATCTTTCGTTATTTTAATCGTTATCGTTGTAATTATAGTTATCTTTATCGCACCTTTATCGTGCGGCAGACATTCTCTCCTTGATGATTATAAAACCGAAGCCCGAGCTTCAGCTCTCAAAGTGGCTGTAATACAATTTCTTGCAGTTGATACCTAAACTGCTGCTGCTCTAAGAATCATGCAAAAACTTCTAGTTTCATTCGGTCCATTCAATATTTTGGGGTGAGTTTTTAGATATCGATAGGAAGTAACTATCAAGAGATTATTTATGATAAAATGATATCAGTAGTTATTTATCCTAATAAACGTAAGATTACTGACTTTTTGACTCGCAGGAATGGGGAGAGGAGGAATGGGGAGAGGGAGCTAAAACAGTATGTATCCCGCTTTCAGAGTTCGTTAAATGCAAACCTGCTAAAGAAAAAAAAGAAAGAAAGTGAATGTACGAGCATTCCACACTTTTTCAGATATGTTGTGGTTTGCGAGACAAGCCCAGCGGTCAGGTATTCAAGCAAGGTCAAACTCAAACTGCTGTTCTAAGCAAGCAGGGGGCCACAGGTATTCTCGGTATGAGGGTTGATTTAATCAAATAAATATCCTTCCACTTGTGATTAGCGTTCGACCCTCTTACCACTGTTACAAAAATATATGTTCAGAAAAAAAGTTCGGCTAGATTGAAGATGGCTCAGAACGCGGTTTTGTTAAACAACGACTGAGCCCTGTTTAAATAGCCAGCCCTATGTTTAGCTTAGCTTTGTTTCAACTACGGCACCATATGTCAAACGTAAATCAGATAGGCTGTACAAGTGGTCGCTGGAAAACGCCAGCGACACGAAGACTGCCGAGCACGCCTCGAGCATCTCCGATCTCACGATTATAAATGAACCCTGTCAGTCACGTGCCTGTCATCGTCTAAACCTTTATTAAAGAAGTAAACACTTAATAATTTATTGGGGAGTGTTAAATGTTTCAGGGACACTTTTTTTCGTCAAGGTTAGAGCTGGCTTCCTTTCCAATGGGGTTTAACAACATATTGTCCTTTTTCCTATTTTAAAAATCCACCATTTTTGTTCATCGCCAAAGGAACCTCCAGCTTAGATTCTCGTTCATCATATTTCAAAATACAGCAAAATAAGCAACTCATTGGATTTGTTGTCGAGAAGTCTTACTCTCCCACTCTGTTATCGTGTAGTCGACAAAGTCTTAGCAACCTGTGGTGTACGTCGATAAACTTCAAGTTTTCCTTAAAGACGGACGATGAAATCGAAGGAAATTGTGAACTCAACAAGCATGACATCTCCGTTGTAAACGAAAACATTTACTTTAATGACCGCGATGGAGTCATTTTCTCATTTCTCTTTAGGGTAATTAATGTTTTATTGCATTCATTAGTTAAAAGCGTTATACTGAATTTTTATCTATCGCTGACTGAATTCAAACCAGTCATTTGATTATCATATTACATTAACAAACAAAACCTTCACTGCAAGCGAAAGCGAAAAACATAACTCGGTTGAGGCCTTACCCGTAAAAATTAAACATCAACTCCGCAGTAATCTTCAGGTAATCAAACTGAGATACTATATGAATGTAGAATTCAAAAATAACTTAAAAGATATCTTGCCCCAAGTCACTTTGTGAGCCAACTTCCATCTTTTCGTGATTATTCTGAATTTTCAGACCATAACTTCTTCGCGAAAAATCGTACTGAGATTGAATAACTCCATTAGACTGTTTTGAATCCATTCCTTAATAGTTTCCGGCGTTATCCACCTTATCCTTTTTAAGACGGATAAATTAATATGGTTATTGTGCTAGAATCTGCCATTAATTCACTCCTTGTGGTGTAAGTTCTCGTGAAAGCTCAGTGAAGCATAATGGCGCATGAAATTTGCAATTTCACGAATTTAAATGGCTTCCAACCTGATTTCTTTTTGTACGTTTGTCTCACTTTCAAAGACACCTGGTTTCGTACGTGCTTTGGATTAAAGTATAACAAATAAACAATGAGGAGCTTTTCTATTGAAATTGGAGAATTAAATTAAAAGAATATTTCCCTTTCATATATCATAAGTGACAAAGCTTTCATCTTTTTGTGTAAAGAGGCTCCCTCCATCATCAGTTTTGAAAATTTCCCGGCAGATTCAGCCATCCTGTCGGAAAGAGAAACTTTTAAAATTTTTATACTCCTCAGCTTTTTTGTTTCAGTTTCTTAAAAAAAAGAATTTCTGTACTTTTATTTTACGGAAAAATTAAGACTCCCTTTCAAAGTAAATGAACTTGACTTTACTTGTCGACAGCTGTTCAGAGCTTATGTTAGTATGTTATTTGCCTTTCTTTTTCAGTTTCTTAAAAAAAAGGATTTCTCAGCCGGTATAACCTGAAAGTGTTTAAAAATCCCCTGTGAAATAAACGGATGTGACTTTACTTGTCGACAGCCGTTTAGACCTTATGCTAAAGCGATCGATCTAAAACTGTCTGGACATTTTCCAACCATTACTGGGTATCCTCTTCACATGCGAATATTAATAGAATCCTTCAGACTTCTTGATTACGACTGAGTCTATTTACTCGTAAGAGTTATACTACTTTTGGTAACTTCGAATTCGGAATCTCATTCAGTTTTCCAAGGGAAGATATTTCAACAATCCCGAGTTTTTTTTTTTTTTCTAAATCAGTGAAGTTGTCATCCTTTTCCGGCTGACTTCTCCTGGTGATGGACTTAAAGAGCTGTCATGTTGATAATTTTGTTCCAGACGACAGATCTTGTATCCATATATGAAAATCGAGGAGACATGAGAAGCAGCTTAAACACAATTTGTAGGTAAAATGTGGAAACTTCACCTGAAATCTTACGTTATCGTGATCGGGAGAGACCCCTCTCTTAACTTGCATATCAACACTTTAGCAATTTCTAACAAAGACTCGGAATTCTTAAAATGCAATCGTAGGCAAGGCTAAAAAGAGCATATCAGTGGAGATTTTAAACACCAATGAGGACACAGATTGCCTCAAACCCGAGAGTATCTCTCTAGTTTTCATCCACCGACATCTTCAAAACAACTCAATATATAATTGTGTTTACAAAACTTATTTGCATAATTCTGAAAATTAACAAAGCCATCTCTTAGACCGTTAAGCTTCGTTTGCTTATCTTCTACATGTTCTCTATAAGTTATGGCGAGGCAAAAAAGGAGAATTGGAAAACAACCAAACCATTTTGAAACATGTGTCCGAAACCCTTTTTCACGGGCTATAAGTAAACGAAACTTTTTTTCTCAAACGTTAGTCGAGAAGATCGCTCTTGGCGAGAGCGGCACTTAATTCCATAAACCTCACGTTTTTCTCCCAGCCAACAACGCCAACTTTTTTGTTAACAAAAGTATCAATATGTGAAGTACACGGAAAGACACATTTTAGCCTAAAATAGACCGTTTGTAAAATGGCGTCGTCAAAAAGTGGTATTATTTATAATGAGGCTTTGTGATTGGCTATTGTCGCTCTCTGAACATTAGCATTCCTCTTATTTATAAAAACTACAATTGTCACAATGCGAAGCTTTTTCCCATCCTAATGCGTTTTAAGAAAATTTTCGATATTTCAATCCGCTTGTCATGCCATATTCATGAAGCTTCATGCTTTTTCTCAGTTTTTAACCGGCGCCTTCGAAACCAAAAGTATAACAATATAACCTCACAAAAAGGGTTCCAATATTTCCGTTTTTCCCGATCAATTCTGTCCACAAGCCTAAAGGGAGTTCTCTTAACGTCTTCTACTAAAAATGGATGGAGCTCCATCCAAAAGATTTAAATTATTACCTGACAACATTAAAAATTAATACATTTTGGTGGAAAGGTTTTCCTTAACAAAGGAAACAGACTTAAATCTACTACACCTTCTTTTAAGACCGAGGATAAGCAATATGCATCATACAATATAATCAATATCAGGTTTATTCGATGTAACAAAAAACATGTAACATTATACATAAAACGTTTAATGAACGTCGGGTTACTTCTTCTTGCAAGTTGATTACGTAATCGTTTCTACCGTCTCGTAGAGGATATCACATGCATGCAATAATGTTTTGCTGATCACATTCCAAATCTTCTGATAAAAATTACTTTTCCTTTTACAAAAAGATTTAAATTAAAGCTTAGTTCTATCGGTAAAGTAAAAAAACTATAACTCTTAATGAAAAGTAAAACCGCAATATTGAAAACTTCGGTTGCCATGACGACGCTGTTCTTTTCATACGTGGAAGAATTAATGTTACGTTCACTGCACGCACTGAAAATATCAATTTCTGAAACAGGAGAGATTCTAGCTTCCTCGCTGGCTCCGCCTGCTAACAATCACTATGGCCGTTTGTTACCAATAGCTAAGGATAAAGTATCATCTCTTTCGAGCGACTATGTTGTCTATTTTCTCCAGGGTTGTCATATGACCGGTTGCCTCAATGGTGGTACCTGTATTCGCGACATAAAAAGGCAAACTTTCTCGTGTACTTGTCAACAACCTTGGATCGGGGAAAGATGTCATATGATCAGTCTCGGCGCATGCGGTGGGGGTGAATGGACGCCGGTTATGAAAATAAACGGCTCTCAGGTATAAATTTGTTAAACTGTAATGCTCTCAAATTATCACTGGTCACGGACAACCATAGTGCGGAGGCTTCATTTAGCAATCTTTAACAATTATTGGACGAGGTTGAGCAAAATATCGTGATTTGTCCGTGGCGAGCAGATCAGTTATTTGCCGAAGCCGAAGGCGAAGAGTAAAATATCGACTGGACTGGACTATTATTTGGACCAATTTGGACCATTTTTTTTACCCTTTTTTGGACCCTTTTTTAGACCATTTCATAACGGGGCAAGCACACTATTGGTACTCAGAGAGGGGTGGGTGCAGTCAATAAGTACTAAGGGAGGGTGGGAGGTAGAGTGTTATTACTCATGGAGGGTAGAAGGTGGTTGTAATTGTAAACACTACTGGTTAATGGAGCTTTTACTCGATCGTGCAAATTAGTTTAATCGGTTTTTTGACTGACTTTTTGTATATCAAAATTTTTGCGCTGGGCCGCCGCGTTTCCTTAATTTTTTTTGTCATGCGAAAGCGAAACTGTCACGTAAACACCGGATTTTCATTTGTGTTGAAAATATCGAGTTTACGATCCTCCACTCTTGAGCTGCCAGTCTGGCATAGGTTATGCGTATGACTTTTGAGGCGACTTGTGCCCCAGCAGTTTTCCTTTGTGTATACAGTATCCAATTACCAGATTTATCTATCCTCCTTTGTCACTGATGTTATCAGACGAGATCACGGAATTTCCGGTCCTTAGCCCTTGACTTAGCCGCATATTGAATTCACAAGCCGCGCATCGCAATTTTACCATTTATACGTTTACTATATAAAATCATTGTTGGTACAGTCGTACAAAACAACCTTCTCTCGGGTGTTTCGAAAACGTAGACTGCAGACCTCGAAAACACAGACCTTTAAAACGCAGACCTCGAAAACGCAGACCTCGAAAACGCAGACCTCGAAAACGCAGACCTCGAAAAATTTGTTTTCGAATTTTCGAAGAGAACATTGGTTCACGCGCAGACGTCCAACGTTAAGTGCGGGACAAACCATATATGGCTAATGAAATAGACATTCGCGGTGTACCACCTTCCTTGAATGCAAAACTTCAAGTCCCTCGGCGATATCAATCACTGCCTTGAGAAAAAGCGGTAAAAAATGTTGAAAGGCTTCGCCGGCTTGTATTCTATCAAGGTAAAATAATAATTCGAGGAGATCTAAACCTGAACATAAAGACCGAATGGCACGAAATCAAAACACTCGTATTCCATCATTATAGCAACCGGTTTAAGACCGATTAAAATAATTTCTGCGATCGAGTAAAGCTCCATTAACCAGTAGTGTCTACAATTACAACCACCTCTCACCTCTTCCTGAGTAATAACAGTCGGCCTCTCACCCCTCCCTCAGTACTTATAGACTGCATCCACCCCTCCCTGAGTACTAATGGTGTGCTTTCCCCCCTACAAAATGGTCCAAAAAAAATGGTTCAAAACACAGTCCAGTCCAGTCCATAATTTACCCTATGCCAAAGCCGAAGGCTAAGGCAAATAATTGATCTGCGAGCTCCGACACTGACAAATCACGATATTTTACGATAACCGAGTTCAATAATTGTTTTATCTTTCGATCACCGAGTTTGTTTTCAATTTTTGGGGGGGGAAGCGGCAAGCGCGCACTGCTGCCAGAAATCAAATGTTTTCCTTGTTTGTTTTGGTCGATATAATCTCTGAATACTACGCATGAGCAGAATATTATTTATAGCAAAAACGCAGTTAGACGGTAGTACGCATGAGCAGACCATTACTTGTTACCAGATTTCTGTAGGTCACGTGGTCGGCTCCCAGCCAATGAAAATGGGGGAAAAAATCCATCGAATGATAATAGCATTTATCTGTCAACAACCTATGAGGGGATGCCTAAGTTATACGACCAGTAAAGGCCTTTAAGTCTGTTATTGAAAAATCTCTCTTGTTTATCTACACTGACTAGGGAACTTTTCATTACCTTTCTAATCTCTGGAGCAACAGTCAAACCTACAATATTGACGGAGGAAAGACTGGATTTGACTCACAAGAGACCAAGTTACCGACCTATTGGAACGCATCTTTCACTAAGATCTGCCTCGGTATGAAGATCAAACAACATATTAACTTCATACTCTTCAACCAGAAAGCTAATTTCCTCTACTCAATAATCGCCGATGGAAACCATCGCACGACGTCACTGGGTCGTGACAACTGGATGAAACTGATTGGCTCACAAGCATCGTTACAGCCCAATTGCAACCGAGAGGGGTTTAATGTGAGGAGCGATAGATCAGGAAGACCGAAAGCTCGCATTGGAATCCTTGGAAACAACGAGAACAACTGCAACACTTGTGACTCTAGAATTGGGTTCGGCACAGGAGGTATACACGATGGTTCCAACGCCTGTGGAGACGAAGCTTAGTATGGTATTATACATATCAAAGCGATGGGATACATTTTGGTACAATGAGATAAGAACAAGCAATGGAGATGTGCTTCAAGGTTGCTACCGAGTTTGCAGAGTACAACCTTCCTTGTTCCTCAGGGACTTAGTTCCTTGACTCAACACTCGGGGCACAGGACCCTCAGCTCCACATCGATTGGGGCTGCGAACGAGATTAGTGTAATAAGCCCGCGCTCATTCGATGAATTATTCTTTCTTCTTTACAGCTAAAGTTCGCCATCGAAAGAAGTAAATTGTTACTTTTTCAAAAAAAGTATGACGCCACTCTCTGTTTTTTTTTTATGTTATTTCCGTGATATAAAGGTGGAAAACGTCTCGGGCGATATAGGAACCTTCAAAAACTCGAACTACTTGCTGGCTGGCTGGCTGGCTGGCTGGCTGGCTGGCCGACTCACTGAATGAGTAGCTTTAGAAGACTTTTACAGAAAAATTACACTTATATTTACAACCTTGCTATGTGCATGACCCGGAAGAGTCTTATTAGGAAAGTTATCGTTGGGAAGCGCGCGCTCGTTAATTCAACCGGCCTTGTTATTATGCATTTATTTATTTAAAGATTTGTACACCAATTTCAATATACGGGTAGTACAAATAGTAAGACACTATGGCAATAATAATTTAAAAAAAGAAGAAACAAATTTTAAAAAACCCTTACCCGATCCATCAACCAAAACTAAATGATAAGTTAATTGATTAATTAATAATTAACAAGCGCATGCACTATATAAATTTACTCTTCTACATTTGGGACAGGTAATCTTAAATAAACGAACGTCGTCCCCATCAAAAACGTTATAAGGGTGCTTAAAAAATTATTATTTACGTTGGCACTTGAATGAACCCAAGGATTCAGCTAACTTTATATCATCAGGGATACTATTC